>NW_013668511.1:134031-142930 GCF_000517525.1 Limulus polyphemus | reverse complement strand
ACTGCTGTTCTTGCCTCGAAAACAGACAAAGGTGAAAATAGTGGCAAGAACAGCAGTGAACTTGATGATACAGACGAGAACATTAGTGAAGTGAAAACATACAAAGGTGAAAATAGTGGCAAGAACAGCAGTCTTCACTAATGTTCTCGTCTGTATCATCATGTTCACTGCTGTTCTTGCCACTATTTTCACCTTTGTATGTTTTCACTTCACTAATGTTCTCGTCTGTATCATCATGTTCACTGCTGTTCTTGCCACTATTTTCACCTTCGTCTGTTTTCACTTCACTAATGTTCTCGTCTTTATCTATACTTCACAACCATTCTTGAATGTATTATCATGTTCACTTCCATTTTTGCCTTTATTTTCACTTCACTAATGTCCTTTTCTGTAGCTTCATTTCACTACAATACTTATACATACATATATATATGTCCTTATATATATATATATATAAGACTGGTCCTACACAGTTATTCAACCAACCTTCTTCTCTAAGACGCCCTGTGCTCGAACTGACCCAAAGTCCTAAAACCCTTCTTTAACTCAAGTCAGAAACTGTACGATAAAGACACTCCTCAGACAGTCAATGACCTCTTCGTAATGGCCGCCTGCGAGCAGACGCGAGGCCCAATCACGTGATGCTGGGCTTATAACTCGAACGTAACATACCGGTACAGCAGACACTTTTTTTTTTTCTTTTTCATACGCAGCCGATATGAAGTTTTTCAAGTTACATATGACGTGGAAATATGTAAAACATATGATGCTCATAGATGTTTGATGACTTTTACACTTTCAGCTTCTCAGATCGTATCTTTTTCAGCCAATCTTCGTTTCATTTCAGATCCGTTTATGTAGTTGGGGAACAGTGTAAAATATTCAAAGATAAACGGATAAAAAACAACAACACGGTTTAAAATAACACCCGTAAAGATAATACACGAAAAAGTATTATAGCACAAATTGAGGCTTCTGATTTTGAGATTGAAAAATTCGTTTACCTTTGATCGGAAACAAGCTGTAAAATAAGGCTTAGTATAAGAATTAAATCTTGTAAATATTTAATTCTGACACTTTGTCACCGGTTCCATATAGAAAACTAACCTGTGAAATTGTTTAGATAATGGAAATCTTGAGCTTCATATCCAACCTTGTGGTCTCCCCAGTGGCACAACGGAATGTCTGCGGACTTACAAAAGCTAGAAACCATTTTCGTGTTAAGCTTTATAAATCAGTTTAAAGGGTTTAAATAGAAAAAAATTACTGTTGTTACCTCTTTGTCTAGTAGAGCTTGTTTCTTACTAAGTGCATATAGTCTATAGTTCGCTTCTTCAGACTATTCGTGACATAAGTCACATGTTTGATATTCAAGACAACTGACCAGCTCGATAAACTTTGGTTCACAAAATATACAGGGCAGGATGTCAAGTTTTAGAAAAGCTTTTGACCTTTAGTGCTCGCTAAAATAGATAATATTCTCATTTGAATGTAGAACACTCAATCTGATTCACAGTTTTACTAAAAGAAGATGGTTATCGGTATGGGAGAAAAACAAGTCCATTATAATACATTGTCGCTATCTATGTACTTACATTGTACTTAATATTGAAATTAACGGTTCAAACTTTACATAATCGTGTATTTTCTATATACATTTAATTTTCCCCATACTTTAACTAAAGTTTTTGTATGTTACTGAATTTAAAAGTCGGTTCTTTTTGTAGTTATTCGAAGTTGCCATAGGCTAGGGTTAACAAACAAAATCACTAAATAATAAATATTATGTCATGATAAAAATACCAAATTTTTTTGTGGTTATTCGAAGTTGCCATAGGCTAGGGTTAACGCCTTGTATATACCAAACTCACACAAACAAAATCACTAAATGATAAAAATTATTTCATGCTAAAAAGTACCAAACATTTTTGCAGTTATTCGAAGTTGCCATAAGCTAGGGTTAACGCCTTTTATATACCAAACTCACACAAACAAAATCACTAAATGATAAAAATTATTTCATGCTAAAAAGTACCAAACATTTTTGCAGTTATTCGAAGTTGCCATAAGCTAGGGTTAACGCCTTTTATATACCAAACTCACACAAACAAAATCACTAAATGATAAACATTATTTCATGATATAAATACCAAACTCTATGTTAGATAAGCCTAGCTAGGTTTAGACAATATAGTAAAATATTCCAATCACTCAAATCCGTATTTATTGAAAATTACTGTTAAGTGTATTGTATTCAAACAGCAAATATGAGTAAAATAATGCATTACTTATTGAAAATAAACTACATTCAATATAAACTTATTTCGACCAAGGATACTATTATCTTGCCTGACCTGACGCCACTGTGAGAGGTCAGGTCGTAGGTCACTGATAAAGTTTTGTTAGTTTTCACGTGGAAGTAGTACTACTGTAATTGGTAAAATACAGAATTGAAAGAAATGTGAATATCATTAAAGCTGAAATTGTTTGTATATCGTATTTGCCAGTGTATAAGACGGACCCATGTATAAGATGACCCTGGAGTTTTTAGCAAATTAAGTGAATCTCTTTGAAGTTCGGTGTATAGGACGACCTCTTTTGTGAAGCAATTTCTAGGATGTTACTTTTGTAAAGAAATTCTCAGAAGTCATTTTTAAACTGGGCTAACCTGCGCTCTGGGGTAATCAATTCAACCACAAGTGTTGTTTTTTATGCTCTGCAAATGCTACAGACAGCTCAATACCGCATAACTTAAGTCACAAACATATAATAAACAACTTTACAAAGTTTTCTACAACAAAATATACTAAACCTTAAGATTCTGGGATCTGATATAATAACATGTTTACCAAATTAGGGTACGTTACAGAAACTAACGTTTTTGATAGAATATTGGTAATATTTTAGTATGACGGATGAGATAAATACGAGGCTTGATTAATTGTAACTAGCATGTGAGATAAATAACTTCTGGTTATGAGGAATCGAGACAAATGATATAATTACAAATATGTTATTGTAATCCAGTAGGTGGCGCGATGTCAACGCACTTACTCAAAAAAAAAGTAAACAAAGTAAAAAGAACAACGTAGTTTTGGTTAAATATGCAATTAACTGGAGAGTTCTTACTGGAACTGTTTTCTTTGAATCTGTGTATTAGACGAGGGGGGGAAATCTGCCATTGTTTTAAGAGTAAAACGTAACATCTTATACACCGACAAATACGGTAAATAAAATGGGACTTTCTGATAAGCCCCCAGTGACTTAGCGATAAATCTAAAGGCTTATGAGGCTGAAAACTGGCTTTCGATACCCGTGGTGGACAAAGTACAGATAGTTCTTTGGGGAGCTTTGTGTTTAATAATAAATAAACAAACAAAAACTGTATGATCGACGTTGTTTTGTTTTTAATTATGCACAAAGCTACACAATGCTCTGCCCACCACGGGTATCGAAACCCGGATTCTAGCGTCGTAAGTCCGCAGACATGCCGCTGTGCCACTGGGGGGCTTATGATGAACGATAAAATAATTGAAGTTCTAATACGAGAGGAAGTATTTCTTTTCTTCTTTTTTTTTTTTTTAAACAATGCCACTCGACAAAATTTTCGAAATTTACAAGAGAAAAAAATGACAGAAAAAGTAAATGAACTTGTACGATTTTTTGAAGCCGAAGCTACATATTATTTAATTGCAATTTGGTTAATTTTTCCACTATGAAAAAGTAAGAAATCAAGGGCTGTCATTGTCACCCCACCCTAGTCCAGAAAGGATGATTATTTTTCATGTGTTTTTGTTTTATAACACGATGGCTAATGATAGCAGTAATAAAATGAAAATGATACACAATATATATATACACGGACTATTTGACTTAAAAGGAGTCATCACCATTGTTACTGGCATTGAAGGGGTCGAAGGTCCTGGTGATATCGTTTTCTCGATGTCTCAATTTTCGGACCACAGGAAAAACCCTGTCAACAGCCTCTGAGAAAGTCCGAACTGTAGAGGTATTCTCTAGAAATCAATAGTTTTTCATTGGCTTCTCTTCAGTCTCGGTTGATCGGAGTCTTGGGTCAAACCTCTAATCTTGCAGGTGAGAATAGCGAGAAATTCTGGCCGAGCCCTTTGAAAGCAAAATATCAAAGGAGTCAGTAATTTGAGCATCATAACAAAAAGTTGGGATTAAAATATGTGTGGTCATCTGAATTCTGACTGGTCAGAAGTTAACCTACAAGTGTAAATTATAACCTTGGTCAAGGTTGCGTGTGCTCACGAGTATATCGTTTTGACCCTGTCCACCAGGCTTCACTGAGTCTCACACTTGAATAATACACAGGTATGCTTGCCAATTGTTATCATCTTGTGACACCACGTCTATCTGCATCCTACCCACGTTTCTTTCACCATGATCTGGTTGTTATATGAACAGAGCCCAAGTCCAATGGGAATTGAAAAACCGTAAAACTATAAGCAGGCCCGGCATGGCCAGGTGGTTAGGGCGCTCGACTCGTAATCTGAGGGTCGCGGGTTCGAATCCCCGTCACACCAAACATGCCAACCTCCGCCATTGCTTGGTCCCAAGTCCAGGATGAGAAAGGAGGAGGGTTGGGCTAGCAACTCCACCCCGTAAAAACCAACCTGCTACAAGTAACTGCAACAACAACTTTCCGTTGGTGAGGTGTTGTTACGGCCCTATGCTCCACTGGGAGTTTACAGGAACAAAAAAAAAATAAAACTATAAGCAGCGGATTCAATTACTGAAACAAGCTGGCCACTATAAAAGCACCAACGTTTAACTTCAGATCATGGGAATCCATTAGCAAAGACATCTCACCTACAATAGGCTCTTTTTGATACAATTTAGTATGCTTCAGGTCCATTGAAAGCGTTGTGCCAAGTATGCTTCGGGTCCATTGAAAGCGTTGTGCCACGGATGAGTTCCTCCCTCAGGCTGTACATTAGCATTTGTTTTAACTGCACCTTGTGCTGAAACAAATGTTAAGGAAATATTCAGTGAAACTGCATTCTTACAAAATATTTAAATCTAAACAGTTGAAAATATTGTGTTGCAACCAAATAAAACACTGTGTTAACCTTCGGTATGACACATAAGCTACTGTCCATTTTATTTCACTTTCTACAGATGATTTCAACTGTTAATTCAGTCAAATATATTTTTCACTACCATTACTGGAATAATTGGGTAAAACTGTTTCCCTAAACTAAAGTGTGAGCCCACTTGTACTTTTATTTCTTTAGTGAAAAACGAAAATTCACTACCTGCTGAAATATGTCATTGAATAATGGAAACGTTCTCTCACCAGCATTAATAAAGAATATTACATATCATCACATATACTTATAGAGTTAGACAGATCACCTGTCGTTCGTGTATCAGGCAACACGAGTTTCTTCACCTGCTATGTCTCGATAGCTACGTTATAGTATCGCATATACTTATAGAGTTAGACAGATCACCTGTCGTTCGTGTATCAGCCAACACGAGTTTCTTCACCTGCTATGTCTCGATAGCTACGTTATAGTATCGCATATACTTATAGAGTTAGACAGATCACCTGTCGTTCGTGTATCAGCCAACACGAGTTTCTTCACCTGCTATGTCTCGATAGCTACGTTATAGTAATGTGCTGTCATCTATGAACGAATGTGCTCAATTCGTTCTGTTAGTTTCGCAAACCAGCAGACCTCAACTAAACCAAGACTTTTCAGCTACAATTCCTTTAGCAAATATTAATGTTCGTACTTTCACTACAGTATATACATATCAACACCCAAGCCAATATAGGTTAAGTATAATATTCTGCAGTAAAATACATATATTGTCTTAGACAGCCACAAACGCCAGTAGCTGATCTGTCGTAATATCATGTCATTCGTGACTCAATCCACGCTTTACAGTAAGCATCATAGATAAAAATTAATACAGGCTAAACCCAGTGAAACAAAACATTTTCCACTGACATTCAGAACTATGTGGTTCATATTGTTACGTCTCCGTTCGTTAATTAATTTTCCGTAAATTCGTTCCGACGAAACTTTAGCGACACAAGTCCTTTCTTAAATAAAACTGGTTTATTCTTTTTGAATATAACTTTGCGATACACCTAATTTCAACAGTCGCGCTATAACAAACGTCTCACGTGCTCGACTTCAACAATACTCAATTACACACTCTCTGACTGCAGTTCAATTACTCATTGCCTCGTCGCTTCGTGGCCGTTTTTATATACAAGACTACACCATATCTAGAAGGATCACGAGATTTCTAGAAAGAGGTGGCGTGATACTAGTCACGTGACCTCGCTGACGCAACAATATTTTGTACTGAGAAAACACATATCCCTCACTGCACATGTCCGTTGGATGTTTCAAAGCCACAAAATTCCTGTGAATACTCAATAATGCAGAAATTTACGGCAAAATATCATACAAACATCTTGCTACGAAGAATTGTTCAATATATCAATAAGTAAGAGTTGCAATGCCCTTTCAGCTTAGTTTTAAACTGTAAATGTTCATTCCAATTCATGCAAACGGATATGAGATGACCTAACTATTTAGTAATCAAGAATCTCTATCTTCCAATATCCTGTAGATATCTTTCAGCGAAACTTGGTTCGATAGTTTGGAAAGTAAGAGTTGCAATGCCCTTTCAGCTTAGTTTTAAACTGTAAATGTTCATTCCAATTCATGCAAACGGATATGAGATGACCTAACTATTTAGTAATCAAGAATCTCTATCTTCCAATATCCTGTAGATATCTTTCAGCGAAACTCGGTTCGATAGCTTGGAAAGTAAGAATTGCAACGACTTTTCAGTCTCATTAATTTTTCAATCAACAAACTATCCAAACTTTATAATAATCAAGCAGCAATCAAACAATGCTGTACACACGTTTCACCACGAAACACTTACTGGATAGTTCAGAAAGTAAACAATGCCACAGTATTTCATTCATCGATCTTACAGCCAAGTGATTGTCCTAACTGCTGGTAACTCAACCAAGATCAGCAGTTTGTCATCTGCATCTTGTCCTAACATCGGAGCTGTCTGCTGCTGTTTCACTGCCATTTCATTCTCTGAGACAGCCAGACAAGTATTGTCAACAGTGACGTAACCAAGGCACGTTCATGAATATTGCTTGAGCAAATGATGATAAATTCTCGACCTTTAAAGAAACAGAAGTTAAAAAAAAAAGATAAATTGTTGGATTAAATATCTTCATAGTTTCACTCATCTGGACCTGAGAGAGGAGCCACTACCTTTCTCCCCTGAAATCTTGGCCGAAACTAGGCTGAGATGTCTGAAAATTTGGAGTACAGTGTAGTAGGTATGCTCATCGACCCCTACATTTGAAAACATTAGATTCCTGCCTCTGTGTTCTAGAATGTTGAATTGGTAGGGGCAGCTTGCCCATGAGCACTGCAATACTCCAGGTCTTTTCACGATCCATGGTCATACTGGCAACACGGTCTATCATCATGGAGAGACTCACAACTTCCCCATGAATCATCATCTTCATCATTCAGTTCTGCTAGCTCGCCTGCAGATGTATCCATCAGCAACACCTCCAGTCTCTCTCAGAGTCAGAGTTGAGCAACCTTTGTCAGTGATGTATGAAGCCCACATTAATTCTTCAGTGTAATACGGTCCGGTAGGGGTCTCTCTCTCTCTCCGGATGGGGATTTAGGTCTTTTGCGACCTGGGAGGGTCAGATTCTAGTAGACCTCTTCCTCTCTGCTGTGCTGTTATTATATTTTCTATCTTCTTTGGTTTTGGTTTTGGTTGGCTGGTTTGATTTGTTGGATTCTATTACCACTTTGCTTTTCAGGGCCATCCGATAGAGCTTGATATCTTGCGACGGTTGGTTTAAAAAAGTTAAGCGCGGTTTTTAGCGCCATCTATTAATATACGATTCAATTTTTTAAAATATGTATCAGTGTTAATAAAACGTTCTAGCATTTTATTAAACGTCGATTTTGATGAACACAATTGTAATATTGTGAGTTAGAGTCTGGAAATTATTCCTTCATTTTTAAAACAAAAAATATCATCTCTTTGTTTTCACTAACTGTCAGGATTTTTATGGAAAAAAATGTCTTCCTAAGTCATACACCCATCATCTTTAGCGTTAAAAATATTAAAATAATATATGCCAAGTAGAGACGACTGGAGTAGGACTGCTAGTTAGAAGCTCAATTGAATTATTTGATTTAATTTGGAAGTTAATCTGATAAAAGTTCACATAAAATTAAAATAAATCTAGATAAAGGTGAAACTTGTATTATTTCATTTCAATAGCGGGACTTTTCCGTCATTGTTATAGCAAACCCATGACCCGAAAGTGTTTTGTTGTTGTTGTTGTTTTGAGGCAACGACACGCCAGCTGTGTGCTCTCGAATGATAGTCACTAATATGTCGTCGTATTTCGTTTTCCATAGCCACTAGTATGTATAGTTGATACTGACAACCACTGTAATGTAGTCACGACGGGGGAGTTGGAGGAAACTCCCTCGAAGCTCACGTGATCCTTTAAATTTAGGTACAATCCCCCAAAGCTATTTAAAAAAAAAAGAAGTAAAACCTACAACCGAGTTAATTTATACATAAAATATAAAGCTGTATTTTTGCCTTTACTTTATCATTGGGGGCTATACCTCCAGATCCCCCGAATCCTATCTCAGTTCTCTACGGGCCTGAATGTAATATATTTATCAGGATGATATACGTGTATAGTTTTACTACTGATAACCACTGATATGTAATTTATCTATCAGGATAACAAACAACATGTATAGTTGTTAATGACAACTACTGTCACCTAGTGTTCAAATAGGTATGAATAATATTGAAAATCACAAGAAATTAATGTCGC
>NW_013668511.1:131253-133705 GCF_000517525.1 Limulus polyphemus | reverse complement strand
TTGCAGCGAACGAAAAGGATGATAATCTGATGGTACCATATCTGGAGAATATGGTGGGTGAAGGAGAACTTCCCAACCCAACTCCATAATCGTGTGTTGCGTCAAACGTGCCACATGTGGACGTGTATTGTCGTGGAGAAGACGAACACCTTTCCGATTGACGAGTGAAGGGCGTTTCTGATGAAGGGCTTGATTTAAGTGTTCCAGTTGCTGACTATAGATCTCTGCATTGACAGTTCGCTGTGGATTGAAGCGTTCGAAATGAATTACTCCTTTGATGTTCCACCAAATGCAAAGCATCACTTTCTGCGGATGGAGTCCAGATTTTGGGGTCGGAAGTGGTTTTTTGTCTAGGACTGATCCATTGTTTGTGGCGTTTAATATTCACATAGAGAATCCATTTTTCATCACCAGTGACAATTCTGTCTAAAAATGGTTCACAGGGATTAAGTACCAGAAGAGACGAAGCAACGTTCACACGTTGGAAACGATGATCATTGGAGAGTTCGTGAGACACCCAAACACCTTCTTTAATGAGTTTCCCATATTCCTTAGATGTTTACGTATTGTTTCATGAGAAACATCCAATTTCAGGGCCATTTCACGAATATGTTACCTTGGGTTAGACTCAACAAGCGTCTTCAGAGCATGAATATCAATTCCAACATGTCGGCCCCTGTCATCACAGTTTTTAAGACAAAAGTCACCTGAACGAAACTTGCTGAACCATCGATGACACTTACGAACGTTCAGAACATTTCCATAAACATCTTTGATATTATTTGTGGCTACAGAGGCGTTGTTTCCCTTCTTGTAATCAAACAGCATTACATGCCGAATGTGTATCTCGTTGTATGCCATCACTATAAGAGATTAGAGTATACTAAATTTTACATATTATATAGGCTACACTAACGTGACGTTTAGGCGGTTCGTTCAACTATTATACGTGATGTAGGTTTTTGGGGGTGATGTTGAATGAAAGTGTTCCAAAACGCGACATTAATTTCTTGACGACCTAATACGATGTATATGTTGATTGATAGTGATTCAATACCTCGAACCTTTACATAGATTCAACGTTTTCGGGACCCCCAGTAGCACAGCGGTATGTCTCCGGACTTACAACGCTAGAATCAGGGTTTCGATACCCGTGGTGGGCAGAGCACGGATAGCCCATCGTGTAGCTTTATGCTTAATTACAAACAAAGTTTTCGGTGAAAATATAAACCAAACATCGATATTTGTTATTATCTTTTTTTTTAACACAGTTAACAATGTTGCCTCGTTAACAATGTTGCCTCGTTACTTTTTCATAAACAAATCAAAATATCAGAAATGACATGTTTACTATATCCAAGTGAATTTAGTAAATGTGATCGTTTAAGTGAAAGATGTTTGTAGATAAACGTCTGTTTCTTAAACAGACAGTAAAAAAAACTTAATTGATCAACGCGTTTACGACCCTCTTGGCTTGTTTGTTTGTTTGAATTTCGAGCAAAGCTATACGAGGGCTATCTGCGCTAGCCGTCCCTAATTTAGCAGCGTAAGACTAGAGGGAAGGCAGCTAGTCATCACCACCCACCGCCAACTCTTGGGCTACTCTTTTACCAACGAATAGTGGGATTGACCGTCACATAATAACGCTCCCACGGTTGAAAGGGCGAGCATGTTTGGTGTGACGGGGATTCGAACCCGTGACCCTCAGATTGCGAGTCGAGCGCCCTAAACACCTGGCCATGACGGGCCCCCTCTTGGCCACCAGCTACAATAGAACCATACGGTCTTGACTCCACGCGTTGTCGAAATAGCCAATAACACTATTTAACTCTTGGTAGGCGTTATATTTTTAAGCATATTCCAAAAATGCGTTGAGTCAGTAGCGTTGTGTTTACCGTGAGAAATAATAGTTGTCATGGTTACATGTTGCATTTCTTAAAGGATGCAATTTATCGTTCGACATACTCAGACCAAACAAGGCAAGTGTACTGCCGAAACAAAGGGACGTAAACCACAAATCCTCAGTCTAGCACGCTAACCAGTGGACCGAGCCAGATCTGTCTCACAGATACTGACGAACGAAGTTTACTTATGTGAAAAAAAGTTTTAACCCACAAACCCTCAATGTTGACCTCTCGTTTCACCAACATACAACAATCCTGTGCGTGCGATGGACGTAACATTATTATATAGTCTGGTTCCGTTTCAGGGGAAAAAATTAACTGTTAAGTCATTTCGTGTTGAAATTGGGTATAAAGTAGTTTACCATAATTTGGTCCTACTGAATACAAAGTTGCTGTATAACAATTTCAATTTCGTGTTTTAAGCCATCAAAATTGGAAAAGAAAAGAAGAAGAAAATGGACCGCCATTTTCGGTCTAACTTGTTTTTTAAATCGTAATATAACTGTGTATACTTTTCCACTATTTACAACTCATATAATACTTTAAAG
>NW_013668511.1:125004-131232 GCF_000517525.1 Limulus polyphemus | reverse complement strand
TCATCACCACCCACCGCCAACTCTTGGGCTACTCTTTTACCAACGAATAGTGGGATTGACCGTCACATTATAACGCCCCCACGGCTGAAAGGGCGAGCATGTTTGGTGTGACGGGGATTCGAACCCGCGACCCTCAGATTGCGAGACGAGTGCCTTAACCACCTGGCCATGCCGGGCCCAAGGGAAAGAAAAATACCATCTTCTGACATACACATTGTGAAGCAGTCGGATACTTTTGAGGGAATTTTATGATTGCTTCAGTATTTTTATCGTTTTAAAAGAGTTTAAGAAAGAAGTTATAAGAAGTTTTCTGAGTGAACATATACATGAAGTAAAAGACGCCTGTGTTACGAAATGAGCTAGAAAAATACAGTTAGATTCTTCAGTGATACTGAGAATCATGAGTTAAGGGTTATAAAAAAAAATTAAGCTACAACAGCGACGCCGAGAAAAACGTTGGTCATGAGTTTCACAGTGACACCGAGTTAAGAGTACAGTAAGGGCTACTAAACAGTTTATGATAGCATCTCATATCGATGCTATGATGTTAGATCTGTTACTCCAGACCAGTGTAGTAGTAGTACAAGTAAAAAGGCAACCGGAGCTCTCACCATCACAGTAACAATTGCTTGAAAGTTTTGGTTCTTGTTTTGAAACAACCCGGCAAGTTGCACAGTTTGACCAATAAAGTGTTATAACTACCTGCGGGTAGTTAGGAATACTATTTGGGAAGTCAAAAGAATGCAAAGAAAATATGATTTAAAAACTCGTGCCCAGAGCTAAAAATCAGTTCTCTCCAGGAAGAATTGAGGTTCTCCTCAGAGTTGCTGATAATCCAGAAACTATGAACATGAAGGTCCAACCAGCTGTAATGTCTAACCAGGCCATCCATGTTGTAAGTAGGCCCGGCTTGGCCAGGTGGTTAAGGCACTCGACTCGCAATCTGAGGGTCGCGGGTTCGAATCCCCGTCACACCAAACATGCTCGCCCTTTTAGCCGTGGGGGCATTATAATGTGACGGTCAATCCCACTATTCGTTGGTAAAAGAGTAGCCCAAGAGATGGCGTTGGGTGGTGATGACTAGCTGCCTTCCCTCTAGTCTTACACTGCTAAATTAGGGACGGCTAGCGCAGATAGCCCTCGTGTAGCTTTGCGCGAAATTCAAAAACAAACAAACAATGTTGTAAGTAATCAAACTATTTCTGTCTTAGTTAATCAATGTAATATTAATTAATTATTAATGGATTATAAAGAATATGAAGAATATAAAGAACTATGTTATGTTTGAGTTATAATTATCAGTGTTGTTTAACCTTAAAGGGTCTTTTATGAAGAGTTAGCAAATGATTAAAGCCTTACTAAAGTGTATTTTATGTAAAAACGAACTTGAATAAACTTGATCTATTGTGTTAAATATCAGTCGCTGGATCCGTTTCTTTGGTGTAATCATATGTCTCCTCGAGTTAGCAACTGTGAGCTCCACTCGCCACTACAATGCTCAATTAAATACATTTAGTGCAATCGGCAGTACAGTCGAAGGTCCAACGACTAGCCCTAGGAGCGCTGTCCATTACAATTGGAATTGGAAATTAACCTTCCTTTTTCAAGCTCCACAATTTTAGCAATAGCTATGCGGGAAAATTAGTTTGGAACCATCACTGTGTGCTTCTGAAACTCTGCGCAAAACATGAAACTCGGGCATTTTCAACATACTGTCTGAGCTTCTCTTTGAATGAGGATCTGTGGCTTGTGAATGATGGGGGAACAGGACAGTTTGTTTCTGTGCAAAGCCGACAATATGTTATCCAAACATCAGAAAAATCCAAAATGTGGCCCTTTTCTGCAGAATGCTCAACATCATCACATAGCCATGCCATATCAACGTTACATTCCTCAGCAGTTGTCTGTAATTTTGATGTTTTCCTCAAGAAGAGAGAATCGAACTTCTTATGATTCTTGCCCTCTGCATCAGTTAGATCACTAGAATCTGCTAGTGCTATGCTCAGTATTTGATCATATTTGGAAGCATCCATAATCTTCTTGCTCATACTGAATGATGCAAATATGATGGAAAGGCTCCTTCGTAGCAATTTTGACAAAACAAACAAAGGTCAAAATTCAATAGATTTGATGAGCTCCTCAGCTTCACCTGGCCTTTGCTGTTGGAGCTACACGATGGCTCTGATTCTGATGCTTCGAGTCTCGCAATTCTGTCTTTATCCGTGAGCCAGGAATAGCCAGTTTTACGCCAGTTCAATGAATCTTCTGAGGAGATATTTAAAATGTTTCCAACGATAAGTGTGTTTCTATTATATTTCAGTTTATGTCGCTGGGTAGCAAATTCTTTGAGTGTCCTCATTCCTCATGCCCTCTGCCATTGATTAACTTATCTTTTCTAGGCTAGTAATTGGTTCCATGATTACTCACTACACCTGCCACCAACTCATTAGCATACTTAGCTTCACCCAAACCACATAAATTCTACTTCACGAGGAAAACCTAACACGGCAAAAGAAAAAGAAAAAAATACAGCCTCACTGTGATCATTTTAAAAATAAAGAACAAAATGTCAAAAAAGGGGGACTGTTGGTGATTTTGCCTGCATAACAAGGAAACCCGAGACAGGAAAATACACTGGGCAATAATATTTATAAGCTCGGGTTCAATGAACTCTTATTTCACGACATGCGCAATAAAAAATGAACATTATCATACAAATTACAGCAATGTTATACTTATAGTCAAAATTAGTGTCCCTTATGGCCCACCGTAGAAAAAAGAATTCTCAGAAATACACTTCACTAGAATAACCTATTATCACTCGCTTAAGAAGGTAAATATCAGAAGTAGATTTCCTTAATAAGTTGTTTCTTTGTGATATTTATGACCTGGGAGACAACATAAAATAGATTTTACAAGTTCCAGTAATGGATATCAATCATTTACCTCTGAATAATTCATCTTTCTTCAATTCATACTTCTACTACGTCACATGCTGTTCAGAAACACATAAAACCTCACTACTGTGGCCACTAAGGGCCACACTCAGTAGCGTGGAGTCAAGTCATAGCATATATTGATTTATAATTGTTTATTTCCTTAAAAAAATCCCCCTAGTGGCACAGCGGTAAGTCTGCGGACTTACAACGCTAGAATCCTGGTTTCGATACCCGTGGTAGGCAGAGCACAGATAGCCCATTGTGTAGCTTTGTGCATAATTAAAAACAAACAAACAAACAAACTCCCCAGTGGCACAGCGGTACGTCTGCGGACTTACAACGCTAGAATCCGGGTTTCGATACCCGTGGTAGGCAGAGCACAGATAGCCCATTGTGTAGCTTTGTTCTCCCAGTGGTACAACGGTATGTCTGCGGACTTACAACGCTAGAATCCGGGTTTCGATACCCGTGGTAGGCAGAGCACAGATAGCCCATTGTGTAGCTATGTGCATAACTACAAACAAACAAACTGATCCTCTATACACTTGAAAGACAAGACGAGGAATACCTACATTTACAAGTTTTGTTGAGTTTCACACAAGGCTACTCGAGGACTACCTGCGTTAGCTGTCTTCAGTTTTGAAGTGCCAGACTAGAGGAAAAGCAGTCATCAACATCACCCTCCGTCAACTCTTTACCATCTACAAATGGGATTGACCACCACTATATAACGACTGATAGTGTGAACATGTTCGGCGACGAGATTCGAACCCGCGTTCATCAGATTGAAAGTTCAGTGTCCTAACCGCCAGGCCACATTAAGAAGGGAAAAAAATGTCAACACTTCTGTAATCTGTTATTAATATTTAAAAAAAATAAGCTTGAAACCCAAGAGGATAAATTGTTTATTAAAAACAAGGAATAGACTGACAGTGAACTCCTTCGTAACAAGTCCATTGTCGACATAATAACTTTACAAGAGAAAACAACAACAACAGAAAAGTTGCTCCTTTCATCGGGAACAACAAACAACCAACTAGCGAAACAACAGCGCTCGGATTAATACATAGGATTAGGAACATCTTCTTTTTTTCTTATTTTTAACTGGGGAAGGGGAGGGGGAATTAACAACAGTAAGAGGCGCCATCTGGTGAACATTATTAACTCTTGCATTCTAATTTCAGCAGGACAGTTCACATTTAAACGATATATTATTACATTATTTCTATTCAAAGGAGAAATGCAACAAAGATAGAACAGTTAACAACGTAACTACACCTTGCTACCCAGAGTATCTGTATCGGAAAGATGTTGTATAGAAATAAAATTAATTGAGGCAGTTTTCTTCTTCTTTTTTTTTTCTTCTTTGGCTTGGTTACAGTAGTTCAGATCATCCCCTACTGGCACAAAACGGCTAATATGTAAATTGCAAACTCTGGTTAAAATTCATCGACCAACAGGCCACGATGCAATCTTCTGTGACATCGTTCTTCCTTCATCATCATCATCATCTATTGTTGTTTGACTGTTTTTCCCACTAGTGCTTGAATCACTGCTTCTGTCACCTAGTGGCGAAGCAAAGAAATACAAGAAATTATTAAAAAATAATACTTTTATGAATTTATTTATTTATAACATAAACTGTAGGTGTGTTTTATTATTTCATATCCGAAATAATCAAATTAAGAGGAGTGTGAAAAAAAAAACACTTCTTCAGTTAAATGATTTATATCAAAAACGTTAGGCCTATCTTTTTTTTTGCAATATTTCGACAGTTTTAGATGTGTAAATCTAACTATTTGTTCAATATAAGTAGTGGTCGTTTCAGATCCAGGAACAAAGAATAAGACAGTTTTAAAAAGTTGCTATTTCTTTCCTCTGGTAAGAAATTAAACTCTTGAAAATGGAATCATTCATACACGGCCTCATCGTAAAAACTAATAAATACATTCTGTCCACGGTTCTAATTATAAATAATTTATATTATAGTTTGAATATATATATCCCCAAAGAAGATATATTATATTGCTAACTAGTGGTTTGAGCTGATAGTGCTAAATCAATTTGGTATCGCTAATATTTTCTCTTATTTCTCGAGTGCAAAATAGGCCTAACGTGAGTTAAGCCTATTTGGACTACGCAAATGCATGGCAGTACTCTTACAGATACTTTATTCTGTATATTATAAATTCTGATGCTTTCTTTTGTTATGTCCCCTAGTGGCTTAGCGCAAAGTGTGAGGGCTTCAAACAAGAGATAATAAAGTTTTGATAGTACAGATAGATCATCATATAACTTTGTGTAACCATTTTGTGTAAATAGTAAATAGCACGTTATTATATCTTATTATTCCTAATAAAATGAGTAATTTTGCTAATATGTTTATATCTAAATGTTTGTCCTGTTATTTAAGATGCATGTAAGTGAAGATATGGGATTATTAGTTTATTAGGCACTAATGGGTTTTTCATTAATTCATTTCCACATGTTTGTCGAGGTTGTTTAATTACTAGTAGTTTGGTAATTTGAATTGTTAAAGTTGTGCCTTACTAGCAATTGTGGTGATGAAGATCGACTCGTGGATTCGAATACCACCACCGAATGTGCTCGCTCTTTCAGCCGTGGGGGCATTATAATGTGACAGTCAAGCCCACTTTTAGCTGGTAAAAAGTAGCCCAACAGTTGGCGATAGGTGCTGTTGACTAGTTGTTTTCCTCTAGTCTATCACTTCTAAATTAGGAACGACTAGAACAAATAGCCCTTTGCGCGAAATTCAACAGATAAATATTAGCAACCACTATGGGGTTGGTACAGTATTAGCTAGGTGTCCGAGAAATCTCGGGTTCGAATCCAAGCCGATTAAGTAACAAAAAAAATCAAATTAACAAAGTCGTAAATACGAGTTAAATTTTATAATATTTAACTTTTTAAGAAATCTTGCAAATCTCGCTGAATGTTGTTTTTACAGTCGTGCTGCAAGGTACTGCCGGTTAAACAGTTTTACAGGCGAATCAAAACTCATTATGTTAGGATTCTTCGATCGTTCCACTTATACGTAGTTTCTTTTCCTTTCCTCTTTTAGGTTCAGATGTTCCCCAAAATTAAACATTCAAGACAATGATGTGACTGTTACTTATTGAACGTTTTTCTTTGTTGTTCCTAAATTTTATTTTATTTTTTTCGAATATTCTCGCCAAAAATGGCAAATCAAAATAACTAAAACTACAAGTGTCTGGCGAAAAGCTTCAGCAGATATTTCCTTTGCAACATCTCAACCAATAATTGGTCC
>NW_013668511.1:119961-124488 GCF_000517525.1 Limulus polyphemus | reverse complement strand
ATTTTAATATCTGTGCAAGAACTCAGCTAACAGGTGTTTCCGTTTATCAGAGCTATCTTCAAGTTTTGAACAAGTCGACTTTCAAGATCTACGTATCTACATGAGCCGATGTTTCCATTTATCAACGTTATATTTTAATATCTGTGCAAGAACTCAGCTAACAGGTGTTTCCGCATTTAAAAGCTATCTTCAAGTTTTGTACACCAAAAAAACTTTTCAAGTAAAACTACAAGTACAGACCTCTGTTGGTAGGCCACATATCCAGAAGATACCGGAACACGTCGATAGACTTTCGTAACTCAAGACTTCTTTCTCTTGGTGTTATGTGACACATGACAATTGGCCCGAAAGAGACTGCTACATTCTGGGAGGTCATCTTATTCTGATCACTGTGACTGACCACTTGCTTCAAATGGTCCATTAAACAAAGCACTGTACACTAAGAAATTAAAAAAAGGTGAAAAAGGCCTGAAAATGATACTTAATTATTTCATTTGATATATTGATTATCGCTTTTAAAAATTTATTTTCATACTAACACAGAAGCCTCAATTCATTCATGACTCTATCTGAATATCAGATTTACTTTCAATAACACACAAAACCTCTCGTGATCTTAGTGTGCAAAGTTCAGAAACTGAACAAAAAAAAACATATTTCCAAAAATAATCATTGGTCTTCAAGAAAAGTGTAGGCTCTTCTTATTGGGATGCTGAGGATTTTTAGGAAGTTAATTGGAAAACAATATATATGTATATGTGTGTGTGTGTGTATGATATTTACTTCCGATCAAATAAGCTGAGTACTTAAAAGCGAAACTAAACAAGAACCTGGTCATCATTATATCTAATATTTAATATACTGTCTCATTAATAGGAATAACCTCGCTGTTAACGACGTTTTCAGCCATAATCCCAATAATATCTCTGGGGGTTCGACCAGCTTAGGAGATTTAGGTTAGTTCTAAATAAATACATTAAGTTAACAATGCAAAACAATATCCATAATAATAGTATAACCAACCCAGTTTATGAGAATAACAATAAATAAATAACATAGTATATGGCCAGCTTAACATATTTAGGTTATTCCTAAATAAACATATCAAGCTAGAAATAAAAAAACAATCTTCATAATAAAAATAATAAACAATAAATCTAAAATCTTATGATATTTGACTTATTAAACGGTGCAACCAATACTGTTAATAAAAGTAAAAATAAATACATATTATAAGATAGACTAATTTACATATTAATTATCACATTTAAGCCATTTCAATTTCATCTATTTAGAACTGATTGGTCTGATTTCACTGTGTAGGTAACTCAAATATTAAATAACTTCGTCAGACTATATAGTATCAACATCATTATACATATATATATATATATATACAGTAGTCAAAAATTTCAAAACAAAATACTGACGTTCTACAGTTTTCCTTATATTAACAACATTCATTAATATTGGGTGTCTGTAGGTGGTTTTCTTTTCAAATGAACTGTCACCAAGAAAAGATCAGCCAAATAAAAAAAAAACATCATTTATTTGATACTTTCAATCCGAACAATAACTTGCATGATAATTGGGCTAAATGACCTAGTTAGAGCTTTACGATTAGTCGTCACTAGTTTAGAACTGCTGACCAAAAGAACGTCAACCAGTAAGAAACACCCACCACCTACGTAGTTAGTATTAAGTGAACAGCAAGTCCTGACTATTATGCTTCTTCGCAGGTTTAAAAGTGGTTTACAACTTTCGACAAAAACTTAAAAATTAACTGTTTATCATTATTGTATCAGACACTTGTGAATAGTATAAACTCTTTAAAATGTAACAAATGAGAACAGTTATTTAGGTAGGTCCAAAGCTACTTATAAAAAATTGGCTCTTACGTTATAGTATATTACAAGTTATTTTCTCCTTTGAAATAAAAAAAAACACAATCTTATGTAATAAAATCAACAATTATATGGTTCCAGCTTGCTGAAGTTTAAAGGTTTTTGCTGTTCAGTGACTGGTCTAATATTTCTTGCCAAACCTAAACTTTGTTGCTGTTCAGTGACTGGTCTAATATTCCTTGCCAAACCTAAACTTTATTGTTGTTCAATGACTGGTCTAATATTCCTTGCCAAACCTAAACTTTGTTGTTGTTCAATGACTGGTCTAATATTCCTTGCCAAACCTAAACTTTGTTGTTGTTCAGTGACTGGTCTAATATTTCTTGCCAAACCTAAACTTTGTTGTTCTTCAGTGACTGGTCTAATATTCCTTGCCAAACCTAAACTTTGTTGTTCTTCAGTGACTGGTCTAATATTCCTTGCCAAACCTAAACTTTGTTGCTGTTCAGTGACTGGTCTAATATTCCTTACCAAACCTAAACTTTGTTGCTGTTCAGTGACTGGTCTAATATTCCTTACCAAACATAAACGTTGTTGTTGTTCAGCGACTGGTCTAATATTCCTTACCAAACCTTACCTTCTAGGCCTAGTTTATGGTTCATGTGCTGTAGTAAACAATGTATTTTACTATACAGATAATACATTGTATATGTTTGTGTGCGAATGTTAGCCGGCTGGACTACCGTATCTTTGGTATGGTAACTAGAAACTGTTTAACGGTGTAGGTGGGCACATTCCCAGTTTTTTAATAGACTTTTGGGTTTGTATTTAAAGACATAAGTAGTTAATCAGTTGAATGAGTCAATTATTACCTTCCACAAAACAAGGTGTGCAATTAACATCTATTGAAGTCTTTGGGGAGTTAATAACAAAAAGAAAGAAAGGGGAAATATTATCAAACATTGTCTTTTATATAATTGTTGGGTATCTTAAGCTAGATATTTCAATGAGTTAATTTCGTGAAAATGAATTCACGACACCATAACTTTGCTCGCCACCAATTCTTACCCTGTTGACCTTCGGTAGACAGTCGAGTATACTGAACATTAACTTGGAATTACCCTCAGGATCGTCAGGGAGACACACGCTAATACCGTCTACTAACATGTCAAATAAACCTTTTGTGAAGACCGGTTCAGGAAGTTCACGAAGGTAATCCTTGAGAAGACCTGAAGAAAAAAAACAACAACACGAAAATCAAGTCTGTGAACACCATGGGTATAAAACGCGGTTTATAGTTTTAGAGTTATACGCCAGGAGAGCTATCGCTATTCCATTAGGGGGCATCACTGATAAACATGTGTAGTATAATTTCTACAAACAAAAACCCCACATATAATGCGCTAGCTAGATCGTGATTAGACGATCAATAACCAATATATGTAGTCCATGCTGTCCTTGTAACGTATTTTAGTAATATCGTCAAAATACGTTTCGCTTTTAAGTCACATAAACCTGCCCTCTGGTGGCTCAGCGGTTACCTTGAGAGCACACGAGACTAAAAATGGTGTTTCAATGGCCGCGGTAGGCACAGCAGAGACAGCCCATTGTGGAGCATTGTGCTTTAAAACAAAAGTAAACAACACGTAAACCTAAACAGCCATGAGTTAAATAATCTTTACTCGTATGATAACGTTACTTAATCATGCTTACTCACTACTGTGCTGCATTTTGATAATGTTTACTCGCGTCTTGAAAGGCTAGGTGGGATGAATGTGAGCAATATTACAGAATACGTATATTTCAGCACTGATTATCTCAAGTGGATACACACCCAAGCTTGTCTCGTTCTTCGCTGTTTGAATAATAAGAACCTGAAAGCGATTCCCTATAGAATAACTCCTGAAATCAAGAACAGCTAAAATTACTTAGTCTTTGAATAATTTAAGTGCCTTTATTTTTCGCAATATAAAAGGGATTTCTTTGAGAACGTTTACGTAACCGTACTCTTCAACATTACATACAGTTTAAAAACACGAGTTCATTTATGAGCTCGTAAGCCGTGAATAAGTGCTTGTAATTGTAGATTTAGCCTGAGGATTTAACAATAAGGTATTAACACCTCTAAAAGATCAGTGTTTTGTGTTCTGTTGATTGATTATTTAACAATGAGGAATTAACACCTCTAAAAGATCAAAGTGTTTTGTGTTCTGTTGATTGATTATTTAACAATGAGGAATTAACACCTCTAAAAGATCAAAGTGTTTTGTGTTCTGTTGATTGATTATTTAACAATAACGTATTAACAGCTCTAAAAGATCAAAGTGTTTTCTGTTGATTGTTGATTTAACAATAAGGTTTTAACACCTTTAAAAGATCAAAATGTTTTGTGTTCTGTTGATTGTTGATTTAACAATGAGGTATTAACACCTTTAAAAGATCAAAGTGTTTTGTGTTCTGTTGATTGTTGATTTAACAATGAGGTATTAACACCTCTAAAGATCAAAGTGTTTTGTGTTCTGTTGATTGATTAGATAAAGAATAAGGTGTTAACAGCTCTAAAAGATCAAAGTGTTTTGTGTTCTGTTGATTTAACAATGAGGTATTAACAGCTCTAAAGGATCAAAGTGTTTTGTTTTCTGTTGATTTAACAATGAGGTATTAACAGCTCTAAAAGATCAAA
>NW_013668511.1:116343-119518 GCF_000517525.1 Limulus polyphemus | reverse complement strand
ATGTTCGGTTGACTGTTCATTTAACAAATGAGGTATTAACAGCTCTAAAAGATCAAAGTGTTTTGTGTTCTGTTGATTGAACAATGAAGTATTAACAGCTCTAAAAGATCAAAGTGCTTTATGTTCGGTTGACTGTTCATTTAACAAATGAGGTATTAACAGCTCTAAAAGATCAAAGTGTTTTGTGTTCTGTTGATTTAACAATGAGGTATTAACAGCTCTAAAAGATCAAAGTGCTTTATGTTCTGTTGACTGTTCATTTAACAAATGAGGTGTTAACAGCTCTAAAAGATCAAAGTGTTTTGTGTTCTGTTGATTGATTATTTAAACAATGAGGTATTAACAGCTCTAAAGGATCAAAGTTTTTGTGTTCTGTTGATTGTTGATTTAACAATGAGGTATTAACAACTCTAAAAGATCAAAGTGTTTTGTTTCATTGATTGTTGACTTAACAATGAGGTATGAAAAGCTTTAAAAGGTCAAAGTGTTTTGTGTTCTATTGATTTTTGATTGAAGAATGAGGTATTAATAGCTCTAAAAGAGCAAAGTGTTTTGTGTTCTGTTGATTTAACAATGAGGTATTAACAGCTCTAAAAGATCAAAGTGCTTTATGTTCTGTTGACTGTTCATTTAACAAATGAGGTGTTAACAGCTCTAAAAGATCAAAGTGTTTTGTGTTCTGTTGATTGATTATTTAAACAATGAGGTATTAACAGCTCTAAAGGATCAAAGTTTTTGTGTTCTGTTGATTTATCAATGAAGTATTAACAGCTCTAAAAGATCAAAGTGTTTTGTGTTCTGTTGATTGAACAATGAAGTATTAACAGCTATAAAAGAGAAAGGATTATTTTTCTATATTTCAGTACTTATGTCCCATTAGCTTCACTTTAGGTTTCCGAAGCTATAGTTTCACTTTTCACATTCCAATCTATCCTCTCTGCTCATCTTCACATTTCTAGAGCTACAATTTTCTTTCATCACCAGACTTCAATCTTTGATTCGTTGGTGCGTGATAAGCGTGGTTGTCAAATCCTACAATTCAGACAAGAGTAGCTGAAAAGTCAGTGGTGAGTACTGTTCAGGAAGATTCAACCATTCAAATATATCTTCCAAACTCCTCCAGAGGGAAAAACTATGGCTGTCCAATTAGGTTTTGTTTGTTTATATAGAGTAAAGTCGCACTGGGCTATCTGCTGTGTCAACCGCAGGGAATCGACCCCGGATATTAGCAATGTAAGTCCTTACACTTAACACTGTCCCACCGGGGGACTCCAGTTAAGTTCAGCCTTTCAATCACATCTTACATAGTGAAAGCCCAAGCTTTCCAGTTAGAGTCAACTAACACATATTTCAACTTCTAAGTTCAGGAAGTCTAAGCACTGAGTCCAGTGAGTAAAAAGTGTGAACTGGTGTGGTCGGTTATCTGTATTCATATATATATATTGGAAATAAGATTTGGAAATATATTCATTAATTATATGTTTATCTTAAGTGATATGATTTTCATTTTGTATTTGTCCAGAAAGAATATCTAATACAATATTTACAATACAGCTCCAGAACACTAGGTGGCGTCTGGGGAAAAACCTTCACATTTTAGGAATAACAAAGTTTGATCATTCAGTGGATATTTTATAACACAATAAATGTTTGTTTTCTAATTCATACTTACTGGCTACAACACTGATGTCAGGTATATTCTCTTCTGTTAAGTCAACCAACCAGGGGTTCGTTTCAAATGCTTCCCGAAGCATCCTCTTCCTTACTGCTGACCCACAGAGACGATAGATACCAGGGGTAGTCAACCCGCGTGATTCCACCTCATCAGTACACAGCTTCAGAATAAGTGGTATCCCTATGCTAGAGTTCTCTCTTGCGACAATGGTTTCAAGATCTACCCCGAACACCCCTGAGGAGGTGGGAGCGGGGATTCTCTCCAATAGGTCTCTGAGTTCCGTGAATTGCAGCTTGAGGTAGAGCGTTCCACACGGCTCCAGCTTCAGGGCCAGGCTATGGACAGGTCCGTCTTTCAGTAAGTTGAGCTGTATCGTACCTTTGTAACATAGCTTGTGGCGGTACTCTGGATCCCAGCTGTAGATAAGAAAAGTTAATTCCTGGTTCTCAACCAGATCCAGTTCGAAAATCTCATCCCAGTCGAAGCTCTGTTCGCCTGTCCGCACGGCTGTTCTTGCCTTGTGCATGTGATCACATTCAATGACGCAGTACAAGTCTCTGAAATGGTCAAACTGCCTAGAGGGGCGCAGACCCCGACCCGTTACAAGATGAATCCATAGCACCCCACTAAACACATCTAAACAATGAAACATTGTTTTCGAAGCTTTCTGTGGTCTGTATTTGTAGAACTCCTTCGTGTCCAGCATGAGCAGGTGTAACTTTTCGTCAGAGTGTTTAGTAGGGGAGGGGAAGGGTACGGTGTGGTGATTCTCAAACGGAAGAGGGTAAATGAGGTGGGAGGTATGGGCAAGTTCTTCGGCCCTCGGTCTTAGAAGAGACCGACTCACAGGAGTTTCTGAAGGGTAGAGGCCTCGCTTCCGCTTCTTAAAGTGTAAGTAAAGAGAAATGAATACATTTAAACAGGATCCAAACACTTCTTAATACCTATTTTAGGACAAAACAAAAATTAAACTTACATATTATATTGATAATACTAGTGACATTAATTTTTTCTTCATACAATCATACTTGCTGGACTTGAATATTACATAAGCCTTTTTCTGACCAATTCGTCAACCTTTGACATAGAAAATGACTCGTAAAAAAAGACTCTAATGGTCCTCTGTTAGAACAAAAGTAAATATTGTTTTGAGAGAAATATTGAGTTTTCTCAGTAAAGAAACTTGTTAGCTTAATTAATTGTAGATTCCGCTAAAGATTTTCAATGCAAAGTTCGTGGTATATACTACACTAAGCCTTACATTACTAACAGTTCTTTCTCTTGAAGTGGATCCTAATAACCTGAGATATTTCTTTACGCAGGGTGTTGGTCAGCATCGACTTTCCGTATAGGTCCTAAATTGACTTGAGCATATAGATAGATCTACCTTTTGTGTTGGAAATAATTTTTTATTTTAAATACAAACACATAAAGAACTGTTCCTTTTTATCGAGATAGAGAGAGAGAGAGAGTTAATCTTCTAACTGACATAAAATTTGT
>NW_013668511.1:114171-115933 GCF_000517525.1 Limulus polyphemus | reverse complement strand
AATTTTTATTTTTAAATTACAAACAACATAAAGAAACTGTTCCTTTTTATTCGAGATAGAGAGAGAGAGAGAGTTAATCTTCTAACTGACATAAAATTTGTTTAAACAAATATCTTTCAACTCTTTCAACGGTGAAAGCTCCATATAACTTTCCAATTAGATTCAGCCATTTTAACACTTATCTTTAAACTCTTCCATAAGAAAAGCTGTAGTTTTCAAATTAGGGTCGGCCATCTAAATACATCTTTGAATTCTTCCATAGTTTGAGGTTGTTAGGCGTATCTCGATTGATTTCCTTGCAATAATAGAAGGAAATGTGCAAGCTCATAACAGTGAGCTGTGTTTGTCGCAGTACAGTGTTTGACGATAAAGTATTTCTCATGGTAAGTTATTTCTTATTGTGCAGTCTTACATCAGTTGTGGGAAAAGTTTTGGAAAGTCTGTTTAAAGATGCTTTGCAAAGTCATTTAACAAAGTTTAGAATTTTGTTGAATAGTCAACATGGTTTCACTAAGGGAAAATCTTGACTTACAAATCTTTTAACATTCTTTGAAAAGGTTACTGCTTATGTAGATGAGGGAAAGGGTGTAGATTTGGTGTATCTGGATTTTCAGAAAGCGTTTGTCAAGGTGTCACATAAAAGGCTTGTAAAAAAATATCTCTATAAAGTCTGAAAAAGATGTTTTACAAAGCCATTTAACAAAGTTTAGAATTTTGTTGAATAGTCAACATGGTTTCACTAAGGGAAAATCTTGACTTACAAATCTTTTGACATTCTTTGAAAAGGTGACTGTCTATGTAAATGAGGGTAAAGGTGTAGATTTGGTGTATCTGAAGTTTCAGAAAGCATTTGACAAGGTGGCACAAAAGAGGCTGGTAAAAACAATTATCTGTATAGGTGTGAGGGATAAGTTAACAAATTGGATAGAAGAGTGGCTGGATGGAAGAAAGCAGAGGGTTGTTACAAATGGAGTTCAGTCAAACTGGATTAATGTTCAAAGTAGGGTACCTCAGGGCTCGGTCTTAGGACCTTTGCTCTTTTTGATTTACATCAATGACATATATGAAGGAATGGTCAATAAATTACTTAAATTTGCAGATGATATTAAAGGTCTTGGGTGTTGGTAGCTGTGAAGAGGATGCTGCTGATTTATAAAAGGATTTAGATCATTTAGTGAGTTGGGCAAATAAATGACAGATGGGTTTTAATTATAATAAATGCAAGATAATACATGTGGGTTATCATAATTTGAATTATAAATACAATTTGGATGGGAATAACCTTAACAGTGTTATGAAGGAAAGGGATCTTGGTGTAATAGTTGATCAGTCTCTATAGCCATTCAAACAGTATGCTGTTGTTAGTGGTAGGGCAAATAGGGCTTTAGGTTGTATCTATAGAAATATTGAATACAAGTCTAAAGAGGTTATAATTTCATTGTACAGGCCACTGGTTAGACCACATTTGGAATATTGTGTTCAGTCTTGGGCTTCTTACCTTAGGAAAGACATTGAATTGTTGGAAAGGGTTACTAGAATGGTGCCTGGGTTGGAGGGGTTGTCACACGAGGAGAGGTTGAAATCTCTCAAGTTATTTTCTCTTAAAAAATGAAGAGTTAGAGGGGATCTGATTGAGGAGTTTAAGATAGTAAAGCGAATTGATAGTGTTGATGTAACAACTTTTTCATATTTAACAATGAGAATAGTAGGACTAGGGGACACAAATATAAATTTTGGCAAGATAGGAGTCATATTCAACTAA
>NW_013668511.1:109022-113227 GCF_000517525.1 Limulus polyphemus | reverse complement strand
ATTTATTTATTTATTTATTTTGTATATAAGCCCGGCAAATAAAGCGGAGACAAGATAGCAGACAAGAGAGATATAGAGACAGATAACTGAGTCAAGCAAGCGGTAGTGACCGTAATTTAAGTGTGTGAATCGTTGTGAATTATAGCGTATGTTTAAGTTAAAGTGACTGTGGAAATTAAGTGTATTGCAAAGTTGTATTGAGAAAGAATAAACTAGTTTTATTTAAGAAAGAACTTGTATCACTGAAGTTATTCGGAAATAATTTGTACGGGAAATTAACAAACGACCAGAGACGTAACAATACAATAAAAACTGAAACTCATTTACACACACACACACACAAAGAAAAAATATAGTGAGCCATAATTTGAAAACTACACTCTGAAGTTCTTCGTATTTTTAATAACATATAAACCGGCAACAGACGCAATAAGTGATGATTTATTTAATTAGAGTTATATCTAATTATTATTAATTTCCTATCTAATTCCAATAATTCAACACATCATGTTAGTGCTTAGCTCATTATAAACCACCAAGTTCTTCATAAAAGGTAACCAGAGTTAGAACGTGAGTACGTGCTTTATATGTAAAGTGCGTTACAATTTGAGGAGAACAGTGTATTTTATTTTTTATTTATATAAAATAATATATGTAGTTAAACAAAAATTACACCAGATGGTTTCTCTTCGTGTGTTTTATTTTTTTATTTATATAAAATAATATATGTAGTTAAACAAAAATTACACCAGATGGTTTCTCTTCGTGTGTTTTATTTTTTATTTATATAAAATAATATATGTAGTTAAACAAAAATTACACCAGATGGTTTCTCTTCGTGTGTTTTATTTTTTATTATTTATTATTATTATTATTGTAAGAGTAGCTATTTTACTAGCTTACTTGACGAAGCGTATCCAGGAGGCTCTCGACACTGTGTGCGATCCTCGGCAGCGGCTGCACGTGACGCAAGCCTCGTCCTCGCCTCACGCGCTCGTATATTGCTGACGTAGAAGGTGCTCGACTTAACCAGTCACGATATTCACCTGCAGTGAAAATATTAGGAGAGGGCCTGTGACGACCTGGGAAAAAAATCGAAAAGAAAAAAACTTAAAAGGGGCAAGAAAATGCGAAAACCATCTATACACACAAAAACAAGTAACTGAAAGTGTTCTGCATTTTCCTCTTGAGCGACACCTTACGCCACAGATTGGGTCAAGTTTGTTTTGTTGTTAAACACAAAGTTACATAGTGGGCTATATGAGCTGTGCCCATCAACGAGAATCGAAACCCGGTTTTTAGCGGTGTGAGCCCTCGGACTTACCGCTGAGCCACTGGGGGCACATATAGGTTAAGAGGCCGGGTCATGAAACCCTACGCCCAAAAACCGAAAAATGTGTTTAAAATATGTTTATATATATATATATATATATATATATATATATATAATCGGCCCGGCATGGCCAGGTGGTTGGGACGCTCGACTAGCAATCTGAGATACGCGGGTTCGTTGGTAAAAGAGTAGCCCAAGAGTTGGCGGTGGGTGGTGATGACTAGCTGCTTTCCCTCTAGTCTTTCACTGCTGAATTAGGGTTGGCTAGCGCAGATAGCCCTCGTGTAGCTTTGCGCGAAATTCAAATCCTTATATGTAATAGCAATTTCTATTCAGATTTTTAACGTGATTCACGCTGCCCCTAATTACACCATAGTGGTTTACATTTGCACTGTTTCTATAGTTCATAGAAATTCTGAAAAAAAAACGGAGAAACATGGATAAATGGAAATTTTGTCTTAACAGAAGTCCCCCCCAGCGGCACAGCGGTATGTCTGCGGACTTACAACGCTAAAAAATCGGGTTTCAATACACGTGGCGAGCAGAGCACATATAGCCCATTTGCAGCTTTGTGCTTAACTACAAACAAACTAACTTTACAGATGGTTAGGTACATTATATGGAAACGATTTTGGAGCCTCATCACGTCGTTATAGTCCATGTCGACGCGTCCGGTCATGTTCTATCTGACGACCATACATCTTAATGATAGCCCTGCAGCATAGTTTCCATTGCAAAATGCTCCGTCGTAAGTTTTTAATGTCCAAAGTACACAATTCCTCCATTCTTGATTTCTGTTAGCCATCAAGTATATGAACACACACACAACAGTCCAATCGCACAGTTAAACGGATTTGTCGTGGAAGCGGCTTGCAAGCACGTAACTTGTTCCACCTTTACAAACTCAGATCCTTCTCGATTGTGTTGTGTACTGTTCCCTGAGGCACTTGGGCGGTGTTTATCACCGACCTTTGAATTCTTATATTCTCACCTGCTACAAGACTACAAATTTATTATGTTGCCTGGGCTACAACATGTTGAATTGCAGGTCTCTTTCTAGATGGTCCAGGTGTCCCAAGTTGATCCATATTCCTATATTTTCCATTGCAATTGTGTAGAAGAGAAAACCCATCTTGGAAATTCTAAATCTCCGATCTGAACACATCTTTATGGTCCGAGAGTATGAATATTTTGCGACATAAATCGCTATTACATACCCTTTCCTAAAGCGATCAAGTTCCAGGACACTACACTATCTACGAAACAATGTCAAATGTAATTCTGATACATTCTGTTCCACCACGACTTTAGATCAGCTGTGGTTGTCACATAACTTGGCGATTTCCATATTCAAAAACGTTTTGATAGAATAATGGGATATTCAAATGACAATGGATGCACATTCGCCACCAAGGCACTCTGTAATATGCTGCTTTCAGAATTTCTGGAAGGTTTAAGTGTATGTGGGACAAGTAGATCAACGAATATTCTTAAAATTAAAATGATAAAAAACACTAATATTAGGTGACATTTGGAAATAAGTAGCCGAGAATATTATAACAATCTTAAGGGCTTCAATGTCATATAAATATTGTAATAAGTTAAGTCGAGGGCTTCAATGTCGTATAAGTATTGTAATAAGTTGAGTCGGGAAGCTTCAATGTCATATACATATTGTAGTAAGTCGAAGGGCTTCAATGTCATATAAATATTGTAATAAGTTATGTCGAGGGGCTTCAATGTCATATAAATATTGTAATAAGTAAAGTCGAGGTGCTTCAATGTCATAAATACTGTAATGATTTAAGTTGAGGGATTCAATGTCATATAAATATTGTAATAAGTTAAGTAGAGGGGCTTCAATGTCATATAAATATTGTACTAAGTTGAGTCGAGGGCTTTAATGTCGTATAAATATTGTAATAAGTCGAAGGGCTTCAATGTCATATAAGTATTGTAATAAGTTATGTCGAGGGGCTTCAATGTCATAAATACTGTAATAAGTTAAGTCGAGGGGCTTAAATGTTATATAAATATTGTAATAAGTTAAGTCGAAGGGCTTCAATGTCATATAAATATTGTAATAAGTTAAGTCGATGGGCTTCAATGTCATATAAATATTGTAATAAGTTAAGTCTGGGGCTTCAATGTCATATAAATACTGTAATAAGTTAAGTCGAGGGGCTTCAATGTCATAAATACTGTAATAATTTAAGTTGAGGGGCTCAATGTCATAAATACTGTAGTAATTTAAGTTGAGGGCTTCAATGTCATAAATACTGTAATAATTTAAGTTGAGGGGGCTTCAATGTCATAACTACTGTAATAATTTAAGTTGAGGGGCTTAAATGTCATATACATATTATAATAAACTAAGTCGAGGGACATCGATTCCATATACATATTATAATAAACTAAGTCGAAGGACATCGATTCCATATACATATTATAATAAACTATGTCGAAGGACATCGATTCCATATACATATTGTAATAAACTAAGTCGAAGGACATCGATTCCATATACATGTTATAATAAACTAAGTCGAAGGACATCGATTCCATATACATATTATAATAAACTAAGTCGAAGGGCATCGATTCCATATACATGTTATAATAAACTAAGTCGAAGGACATCGATTCCATATACATGTTATAATAAACTAAGTCGAAGTACATCGATTCCATATACATATTATAATAAACTATGTCGAAGGACATCGATTCTGTATACATATTATAATAAACTAAGTCGAAGAACATCGATTCCATATACATATTATAATAAACTAAGTCGAAGGACATCGATTCCATATACATGTTATAATAAACTAAGTCGAAGGACATCGATTCCATATACATGTTATAA
>NW_013668511.1:103759-108080 GCF_000517525.1 Limulus polyphemus | reverse complement strand
ATACATATTATAATAAACTAAGTCGAAGGACATCGATTCCATATACATATTATAATAAACTAAGTCGAAGGACATCGATTCCATATACATGTTATAATAAACTAAGTCGAAGGACATCGATTCCATATACATATTGTAATAAAATGTGCGTGTACTTCTTGTTTCTTTTATAACAAGGGTTTGGGTTTTTTAGAATTTCGCGCATAGCTACACGAGGGCTAACCACTTGGCCATGCCGGGCCCAAATCTAACATACGGCTAGATAGCCAACAACCACACCACCAACAACAACAACTCTTGGGCTATTCTTGTCTGACAGAAAAGCGGAAGTTTACCATCACCCATGGCCTCGAAGTGGGAGGGCGTTGTTAAGAAAACAGGATGCAAACCATGAATATTAGAATTCACATTCCAGACACGCCAACCAATGATTTATTTAAAAATAAGATCTTGAAGTAAGTCTAAAAGATGTTTACTTTTCTCGCTTATAATCTCTAATCGTTCTATATGTGCAATTTAATATTGGTTATTTGAGGGCATTACCCCCACCCCCACCATCACCACGAAAAATTAGGCATAAAAAAAAGGCATTACTTACTAATTACCAGAAGAGAAAAACTCACTCAGAATAACTATTATCATGATATTACGTACTTGTGGCTCAGCGGTAAATTTGAGAGCTTATTATGTTCAAATGTGGGGTTCGAACCCTCCAGTGGGTATAGGGCAAATAGCTCGTTGTGCAACTTTAGGCTTAAACACAAACCAATAAACGTAATGAATAAGATTGAGACTTACGATCATTGCAAGGTACATTATTGCCACGATATGTTAAAACCCTAAATTAACGGTGGTTAGGGGGTGTTCGAATCGCAATCTGCGGATCACGGGTTCGAATCTCCGTCACCGAACATGCTCTCCCTTTCAGCCGTGGGGGCGTAAGAATGTGACTGTCAGTCCAACTGTTCATTGGTAAAATAACAGCCCAAGAGTTGGCGGCGGGTGGTGTTGACTAGCTGCCGTCTCTCTAAGATGGTGCAGATAGCCCTCGATTAGTTTCGTGCGAAATTCAAAACAAACCAAAATTAAAGTTCAAGATTTTAGAATCCAGCTTCGAAATCTCTCGTTCAAAAAGAATTTTCTTTTTATAACTTGGTCTGTAGATCTCGCAAAATTCCGACATTCCGAACGAGTGGGATAAATCATATAGATAATAACATCTTCACCAAGAGTGGATACATGTCCGAATGTCTTCATAAACCAGGATTCGATACAATATTCGTAAGTACAACCATTGTTTTATTTTTTTTTCCAGCACATGAATTAATGAAATAATATAAATAAGTTGAACAAGGAAACTAAGCTCCTAGGACTAATTAAAATATATTTCCAACCGACTGTTAAATTAAGTATTATTTTTCATTGGATCGAATATCTACCAGAATGTCAAAGAGCACTGAGACGAGGATATTTCTAATAAAGAGCATCAGTAATCAAGCTTTGATTTTTAGGCACTTTTCTGTCTTCGAAAAGATTAATTTCTTATATCAGCCTTGGTTAGTGGCACAGCTGTATGTCTGCGGACAGAATCCGGGTTTCGATACCCGTGGTGGGCAGAGCACAGATAGCCCATTGTGTAGCTTTGTGCTTAATTACAAATAAACAAACATAGATTTGGTTAATTTAAAAAAAATATATTTTTTTATCAGAAACAGTATTAGTTATACATTATCTTTGAAAAACTAAAATATTAAGTTTTTTAATAAACAAAAATAAAACGTCTTATCTCTGACTTTATCTGATTACAGTTCTCAATTAAAAAAAAAACTGCCAAACCCTAAAATACATCGCTCTTTGTTTTCGAAACGAAGACAAAATTCGACTCAATAGTCTTAATTACCAACAATATACACCACTTTAGCTGTCAACTAATATCCAGAGAATTCAAACGTTTCACGCACTGATGAAATTACGAAAATGCTTATATTTCAGTGATCTAATCGATACATGATATTATAATATCCATTTATATATCTATATACGCACGCAGTTAGATACTGTCTGTGTGTCTGTGTGTGTGTGTATTTTTTTTTTATTCTTTACCCGTAAAATTCGTGTTAGATATTTGACGACTGCCCCCCCCCAGTGGCACAGTGGTATGTCTGCGGACTTACAACGCTAGAATCCGGGTTTCGATACCCGTGGTGGGCAGAGCACAGATAGCCCATTGTGTAGCTTTGTGCTTAACTTCAAACAAACAAACAGATATTTGACGAATCCAAACAAAATATTCATTTAAAGTTGTTTCAGAAATTTAAATATATATCTACGGATTACATATACTGTTTTTATTTTCTTTTGTGTGTTTGCTTTTAAGCACAAAGACACACAATTGGTTATGACAACCACGGGGATTGAACACTGAATGAAGTACATTTGCCGGATTTAGGATGTTTCTCTTCTGCGTGATTGTTATTAAACACAAAGCTACACAATGGGTTATCTTTGCCCTGCTCACTGCAGGTATTGAAACCCGATTTTTATCGTTATAAACCTTCAGACTTCCCGCTAAGCCACCGGGGAGGAGTTTCTCCATGATAACTTAATTTTTAAAGCAATAAACAGAACGTATAAATAATGAAAGATGTTATAAAATCGTAAGTTAATAATATTGAAATCATTTTCCTTATTGTATAACTAGGTTCATAAATGTAAAACGTGTTACTTTATTTTACAGAAAATACTTAAAAAAAAAATTCTAAATAGTTTTTTTCCTGTATCTGATTCGGTATTAAGGACAGGTAATACAATGAGAATTTCCCTAAAATATTTTGTTTGTTTGAAGTTAAGCACAAAGCTACACATTGGTCTATCTGTGCTCTGCCAACTACGGGTATCGAAACCCGGATTCTAACGTTGTGAGCCCGCATACATGCCGCTGTGCCACTGGGGGCACCTAAAAGAATAAAGGATATAAGTGTTCCATTTCAAAGCGTTGAAAATCTTAAATATCTGAGCTAAACACTTAGCATGCTCATATTAGCAAAAACTGTAAATCAAGTTAAATGATTACCTTCACTAAGCCTAAAAAAATAATTAAATCATTACAACGCTAAAGTCCAGGATTCGATTCCTCTTACTGGACACCCTTAACCCCTATTGTGTAGCTTTGAGCTAATATAAACAACTACATTGTATAAATAGTATTTTACAATTAATATAATTAACTTTAATTGTTTTCCCCTTATGAAAAGTTTAATTATTTAACAACTTATAAAAATAACTTACTGTTTATAATATTTAAATAACTGTTTTATATGTTACATTCACAGATTTTGTGGATGTATTCATCATGAACTTGATCATTTTTAAACATCTCCATCATCGTTTAATATGTTTATCGCACAATTGACTATTTCTCATCGTACACAGATTTTAGCGCCATCTATAAAACTTATTTAAGATATAATTATGATATAGTGGAAAATAAAAACGTTTGTTTATTTGTTGAATACTCGAGGTATACTGGGTATACTAGAGAGAAAACAGCTAGCCAATATTATCCACCGTCAGCTCTTGAAGTTCTTTTGTACCAACTAAAAATAGGCTTGACCTTAACATTATAATGCCCCCACGACTGAAAGAGTGAGCATATTCGGAGATGGGTTTCGATCTCGCAGACCGCAGAGTGTAAGTCGAGTGCCCTAATCACCAGGTCATGCCAGGCCTCAAATCCTAGTTATAATAAAGACATTTTATCATTTTAAAAGAATTAACCTACGTGAGAAGTGTGAACTATTTTCCCGACATTGTTTTCTAAAGAAGAATAGAACTGAATAAGGACACCTATTTAATGAACTTCGTGAACTGAATTTTTTTTTTATATATTTCAAACGAGATTTTTTGTTGCTTCAAGCATCTATTATTTTAGTCAAATTCCTAAAAGGTTTTGAAATATCATGTTTGTCTGCAATTTCAAGTGTTTTAATTCATTTGTTATAACACTTAAACTCGCTGAAGTTAAAAGCTAACACTGATATTAAACTTCGTATATTTTTGTTTTGTTTTATTGTTTATTTAAAAAACAAACTCGGAAAGTTTTATGCTCATTTATTCCCCCCAAAAAATATATATATAAATATACATCACGCTTTCTCTGTTTCGCTTCTTTACGTATCACCTAAACTCTGTCCATGAGTTACAATAAACACAAGAAATTCTCCAAGAACTTAAAAGTCCGCTTACTTGAAATTCTAAAACTAAAATTCTAATGATCATAGCAAGGACGGTCTGTCTGGGTAGGGCCGGGCATGGCCAGGTG
>NW_013668511.1:99294-103430 GCF_000517525.1 Limulus polyphemus | reverse complement strand
TTCGTAGTTAAAAGAGTAGCCCAAGAGTTGGCGGTGGGTGGTGATGACTAGCTGCCTTCCCTCTAGTCTTACACCGCTAAATTAGGGACGATTAGCGCAGATAGCCCTCGTGTAGCTTTGCGCGAAATTCAATATAAACAATAAACAAACTGTCTGGGTAGACACACTCGTATACTTTTAACACAGGCACATCGCGCAGCGGAAACTGTGATCGCGTTTCTAATATTGAGTTACAGCGATAAACTCATTAGTACTGATCATTCATCATAAGTAACAAAACAGTGAAGAAATATCAAGAAATATTGAGTAACAAGATCGTTTAGTTACATTACCCGTGTGTGATAGCACGGTGATAAGTTGTGAAAATATGAATAACAATGACAAGTTGCTTTAAAAACTCGTGTATGGTTGTTAAGCGTAAAGCTTCACTGTGGGTTATATTGTGCCATCCACAAGGATCGAAACCCGAATTTTCGTTTTTATAAGTCCAGGAGTTTACCTTTGAGCCATGGGGGTAGGGGGTAGGTACTGCTGAAGTTATTCATTGGAGCCGTCATTTAATTTTGAAGTGATAGGGAAAGAGTCTAATCAGCAACACCCACCGCCAACTCTTGGGCTACTCTTGTCAGATAGAATAGTGGGTTTTTTTTTACCGTCACTCTTATAACGCACCCACGGTTCCGAAGTGCGCAACGCAATTTTTGTTTTGGTGTAACTGGGCGCAAACCACGAATCCGTCGAAGAAGGGGAGGGGCGAAATAAGGTTTTCGCTAAAAATTGATAGAATTATATTAAAATGAAATATATCAAAACATATGAAAATGCATTCTGCTATGACGTCAGTAGAAGTTGCCAATAGATTCGCTCGTAAGAAACAATTGAGATTCAGTTAATAGTTTACTGTCAATACTAAAACCTAGTCTTCAGTTCCAATTCACATTTAACGAGAACAGAAACTCAAAATTAACTATTTAGAATATGCCCCACGTGTATCACAGATTAACACGCGTGGTCGAAACCTACGAACGTAACACCGAGTGAGTTGATTGCACATGCGCAACGATATAAAATATTCAAACTACCATTTCGCTGATACTACAACTACAATCAGGCTTAGTTGGAGTAGATAATAGTCGATAGTATTAAATATAAGGGAACTGAATGTGATGAGAAAACATCCCTCGAGTGGAACGTGCCTGAAGGTTGTTTTATTATTGATTTTTTGTTACTAGCCTTTTCATTCAGTATGGACCATACTGCGCCCTGTCCTCCCTGCTTCTGGAGTAAAGTCAAACAGCTTATTTAATTATAAAAACTAATAATTCAGCAATTTCCACGCTCCTTTACATATGGCCAAGCCGTCTCCTCCCCCCCCCCCCAATTCGGTGACTCAGCGGTAACTTTTAAGGTTTATAACGCTAAAATTCGGGTTCCGATCCCCACTGTAGACACGCGCAGTTCCCAGACTTTAATAACACGTATTTAACTGACGGTCCATTAATGTTATGCGACGTGATCACGTAAATCCGTGGTCTTGTTTTTTTTTTTGTTTTTTTTTATTTTCAAGTATTAACACAGCTAAACATAATTACAGAGCTATGCCATTACCCTAACACGTGGGCTGAAAAAAAAATGTTTTTTAACTAATTTTTAAACACACCGTGGAAAACGAACAATAATAAAGTTTTGTTACTTAAGTATTTTCAAACTTGCGATGGAAGAAAAAGGAAATTATTCATAAATCATCTTCTTTGGAATAAACCTTAAAACATTCTGTTAAAACTGTCACTATGGAAACACGAAAGATATTTTCATACTAACTAAACTGTTATATAACACGTGTTTGCATTATTTAAAAGAATAACAACAAAATATTATTAATATATATATAACCACTTCACCAAAGATGTCTTCCTTGGTGGTCCTCTAGTGGCACAGCGGAATGTCTGCGGACTTACAACGCTACAAATCGGGTTTCGATAACCGTGGTGGGCACAGCACAGATAGCCCATTGTGTAGCTTTGTGCTTAACTTCAAACAAACAAACAAAGAAACAAACCCTACCTGAGCCTTTTCTACCCGACCTGGAGGATGGAAGCTCTGGGGCAGACACGGCGCCATCGCTGTCCTCCTGAGAGTCATAAGGCAGAGGTTCATTTTCAAAACGGACAGACTGGCGGTGCCTCCGGGTCTCCAGATCGGCGGCGCGAGCACGTGGCAGTGAATTGCTTCGGAATTGGCAGTGTCCTCTGGATGGGGGCATACGGCCTAAACTGCTTTGTCTGTACAAAACAGCGGGTTCTCTGGAGCTTGCATGGTGCACTTCGGTATCGGAACAACTTTCTGTCACTGAGCGCCGCCGTCGCCGTAGTATTCCGGCCTGTGGCGGACCTTCTCTGAGAGACCGACGTGTTCGACCCCTGGGTTGCATAGTTCTAGTCGTTTGTAAACTCGGCCGTTGATCCCTAGCAGCATATCTATCGTACACCTCCTCCTCGTGGTGTCTATCTCTTGGAATCCTCTGTTCACTCTCGGCCCTCAAAATCCTTGTTGGACGACCACTAATGGAAGCCTCATATTCCTCCCAGTACTTGCGGCGGGAAGTGCTACTCCTCTCAGGACTCTTTGCCAGAGTTTTACGAGGTGGGTGCATTCTTTTGGAAGGAGCTGGTGGAGGTGGATACCTGTGAAATGGGTGTACCTGCTCAGCTAGACTTTCTAGCATATTGGGGTATCTGGGGTGCGTTCTTGGTTGTCGCGTGACTACTGGACGCCGAGATACCTCTGGTTCCCTTCTCCAGCGCTTCTCTTCCTCTCGGACTTCATCCCGTGGTACTCTATGAAGACGAGGGCGGGAGTTATAGTAGAGACCATGGTCATCATACTGTCGCCTGTCTCGATCGTTTAACACAATTGCTACTGGCGGAACCCCTGATGGTAAGCCTTTTGTCCTGGCATGGATTAGTTGCCCATTTTCACTGTTACCGTTAACGTCTTCCACTGCTTCCTCCTCCATCTCTTTTTTCCAAACTACAACTGGCGGACGCACTTCTTCTACAAGTCTCCGTGAGGGATGACAAGGCAACCTCCCAGGAATCTTGGAGCGAATGGTTAATACGAGACGCCTTGGAATGGACATTATGATGACCACGTCATCCAGACTCATGTGTCTCACATCAACCAAGTTCACAGCTAAGATTTCATCACCTACTTTGAGTAGTCCACTGTTGTACACAGCACTTTCAAGTGCTACTCTGGAGATATATACTCCCCCTGTCCGTCGGATCCCATCGCCCTCCCGTATGTACAACCCCAACGTCTGCCCTGGCCGTTTGATGATTTCTATAAACTGAACAGTGTGGCTACTAGTAGCAGCACTCAGGTACTTTTTGCTAGCTTCGGCCCCAACTCGACCTAACCTGCGAGGGTCTAAGACCCGGATGATCATCTCCCCACGCCTCTCAACAGCCTCGATATTAGCGGCTGTTACAGCATCGAAGTCATTCTCTACCTGTTCAATCTGTCTAAAGACCTCGGTGGAGATCCCACTGACCTTCCGGAAGTCTCTCTGAACAACCATTTCCGGTATTCTGGGGCGGGACGGACCAGGTATACTTATAACCTCCTCGACCACTGAAGGCTCTCCAGCTTCTGTCTCCTAGATCACACACACACAAAAAAAAAAACTCAATTTCACGGTGCAAAAATAAGGATTTCTGAGGATTAAATGCATAACAAAGGTAATACTTCAAGAATTTAATAGTAATTAAATATGTGGATAGCTAATAATGCAACGCTTAACTATCAATAGTTTCGTATCTCCCCACCACCACCCCTTTTATCTTTGCTTGTTTCGAACTTATTTATCAATTCAAAATTATCGACAGATGGATGCAGATGCTCCTTCTGTATACAAAATTATCGACAGACGTGTGCAGATGGTCCTTGTGTATACAAAATTGTCGACAGACGTGTGCAGATGATCCTTGTGTATACAAAATTATCGACAGATGTGTGCAGATGGTCCTTGTGTACACAAAATTATCGACAGATGTGTGCAGGTGGTCCTTGTGTATACAAAATTATCGACAGATGTGTGCAGATGGTCCTTGTGTACACAAAATTATCGACAGATG
>NW_013668511.1:94010-98294 GCF_000517525.1 Limulus polyphemus | reverse complement strand
AACATTATCGACAGATGTGTGCAGATGGTCCTTGTGTATACAAAATTATCGACAGATGTGTGCAGATGGTCCTTGTGTATACAAAATTATCGACAGATGGGTGCAGAAGGTCCTTGTGTATACAAAATTATCGACAGATGGGTGCAGAAGGTCCTTGTGTATATAGATTTGCCCCAAAATTCTAAATAAATGAATAAATAACCATCCCCGGGATCTCTCATTTACTACACGTGTGGTGTTTTTTGTTTTGCACTGTTTTAAAATATCACCGAATGTAAGGAGATACTGTTTCATTCCTTTATTTGTTTGTTTCGTTTCTGGCAAGGTTATTTAGACTATCTACCATCGTCCCTAATTTCGAACTCCTAAGGGGAGGTAATCGGCCGGCAACACCCACCATCAACTCATTGGCTACTTCTTTTACCAATTAATAGTGGGATTGACCGTCACATTACTTTCTTTCATGCACTTTTTCCTTTAGATGTTAAAATTAACACGACTATCTCGTAACATTTATAAGTTGTTAGTAAAAATATTGATATTTTTCAATCGTTAAATCATATTGTTAAGCGTTAAGCGCGGTAATCCTTATATTTACCACATAAGGTCTCAGTGCATAAGATCAGACCAATTCTGTATGGAATTATTTTAAAATCTTTGATAAACATTCTAAACAACCTCCATCTCTGTCGTAACAGCTACAAAAAAGTATTCTATTGCACTTCTTTTCGTTTTTTTCAAACATCACAATTTCCGTCAAAATATTTTCAATTATATCGTAAACTGGTGAAACTCCTCATCATTGGTTAAAGGCCTTGCCAAAGACGGATTTCCACGGTCTACTCTAAGTAAAAAGGGGATGTAAAAGAAAAGGTGAGTAACTGATGAAACCGATGACCCCTATCGCCCCTTCCAAATAATTTAAATTCCTAGTCATTAATACAGAGGGCTGAGTACGTTTTATTCGAATAATTTTGAATATGCAAATCAGTAAATCATGTGACAATCACAGCCAATATGAAGTCGTGGTGGGACACAATGTATGATAACTACATTTGACGTTTTTTTGTCACTGTCCAGGTATTATGATGCCACTATAACTGATCACTTTGAGAAGAGTATGTAACAGCCCTTTCTGAAGCAATATATTCATACACTTTGATCATAAAGATTTGTTCAGATCGAAATTTAGAATTTCCAAGACGTGGTTATCCCTTGTACTTAAGGACATTAGAAAATAAAGGAATATGGATCAACTTGTGACCCAGGACCATCAAGAAAGAGACCTGTAACAAGTCGTACCCTAGCTATGGTAAGCAAAATGTTATGTTTTGTAATAGGTGAGATTCCATGAACACAAAGGTTAGTGGTAAAAGCCATCCATGTGCCCCAGGGAACACTATACAATATAATCAAGGTATATCTCCCTATATCTGTTCAACCGTCGCATACTTCAAGGTGCTGCTGAATGAAACAGATATTTATACTACTCTATAGGAAGGCATACCAACCAAGTCGCCGGACTCAGCTCTTAAGAATTTCTGTGTGATCGAGCTAATAAAATAACACTGGGAACCGTCATCCTTGTGCATAGATTGATTATAGAATACAAGCAGGGAGAAGGCGTGTGCTTTGTACATGACAGCCTTACGACGGAGCCTTTTGCAATGAAATTAACGTTGCAGTGTTATTGTCAAGATGCACGGTCATAAGACAGAACATGACCAGACGTGGTGAGGTTCGAACATTGTTTGAATCTAAAGTAATCAAACTCTATATTCCGTGTTTACTTATTTTCGTTAAACTGACTGAAGCAATCGGGCATAAAGCTAGGAAGTCACTCAGAATGTTAACTGAGAAACTAGAAAAGTGGATAAAATTTCAACAGCTCATTCCACAATGACAGTTAAAATAAAACAACCATTAGGACGGTAGGGGAAGTGAGTTTCACAAAAGAAGTAGGTTTGATTAAAGAACATAGACGTAAAATTCACTTCTCTTTAGAGTTTTGAAGAAGAAAAAAAAGCTTTTCGAATGTAAATACTAATGTACAAGCCTATATTTACATCCACACGGTTTAATGCTCGATAACAACGAGGAAATTTAAATATGTATATATATATATATAGATAGTTTTATTTCAAGTCCAAAACAGTGGCATTAAATAAGCACTTAAAGTAAAGTACAAAATGGGCTAATAAGGAAGGCAGGAGAAACATCGTCCTGTTCAGATTACTAGAATAAACACATCATTATAACATGTGTTAGAAATGACAGCAAGATAAGGCGATTCCTGTAAGTCACCGAGAAAAAGTTTATAAGTACCGTCATAGTTCACTTACCTTTTTTTGGTGGGGGGAGGCACCCCGTACTTGTGTTTCAGTGCACACCCTACAGTTCAATTTATTTTCTGTCAGTAAGAAAAAAACACACAAAAAAGCAGTTTATTTGTTTTCGCTTGTATACAAGTGACCTCCTACTTACTCCTAATATAATTTCGATTTTGTTTCTAAGTTCAATTCTTTATGATATGTAATTAACTTTTTCTTCTAGTATTTATTCTCTCTCTCTCCTTTCACCTAGTTCTCAGGTTACTTTATTAAGCCTTTATTTATTTAAATATTTTCTTTAATTGTTTTCCTTCCTTTACTGATTTCGTTATTTATTATTTCACTAGAAATCCTTATTGCATCTTAATGTTGCTAAAAAACACACACAAACACACGAAACAAAAGCTATACTCTTACGTATTGTTGAGTAAGGTTATCAAGTTACCATAGATACCAATGATGTCACTGAAAACGAACGGTTCAGTATTGTCGAGTAAGGTTACTATAGATACCAATGATGTCACTAAAACGAACGGTTCAGTATTGTTGAGTAAGGTTATCAAGTTACCATAGATACCAATGATGTCACTGAAAACGAACGGTTCAGTATTGTCGAGTAAGGTTACCATAGATACCAATGATGTCACTAAAACGAACGGTTCAGTATTGTTGAGTAAGGTTATCAAGTTACCATAGATACCAATGATGTCACTAAAAACGAACGGTTCAGTGTTGTCGAGTAAGGTTACTATAGATACCCATAATATCGCTCAGTTCTCGTGTCAGGCAGGTTATCATAGACACCTCATTGATGGTGATGACTTACTTCTTCTTCTGTGGGGCTACCATGATGTCATTGAAATAATTAATGTCTTATCTTCCAACTCACCTCTAGAGAAGGTAGGCCTAACTTCCGAAAACGCTCGGATCACTGGGTTTCTTGAGCTGTGACATGGTTCAATTCTGCAAAGTACTACCTAAGCCTAGAACTTTGAATATGTCTTAAAATCTATCCTTATTCTATAAATCTATTCACACAGCGAAACAGCCTTTGTTGTTTCCTTCGGAAATATTATAAATGGATGCCCCTTGGCGTAAATCGACTTTTCTTTGAAACTATACAGTTTCATTCCAGCGCCATCAAGAGAGTAAAACTATAACAAAATATTTATTATAAATTATTTTTTAGGAATTTTGAATACCACTGAAGAGATCATGGTGCATGAACTACCAGGGTACACTTTACGCCTGTTCATTAAAACATGCCTTCTTACTGACAGATGATATTGGCTTTGAATGTGGATCATATTTCAATGACATTAATTTTCTGAATAAAAGGTTTTTGGTCCCAAAAACTTAAACTTGTCCGCTGCCAGACGAGTTTTTGAAAACTTTTATTTATTAATCGCTAAACAGAACCCTCAATACGGAAATGATTATGCAACTTTAATATATGTACATTTAGTGAAGTATTTCTTATTGAATATTCTTTCTGATGGTAGGCATAGTTTTAAAGATACATTAGACAAAATTATTTAGTTTTTGATTTGACAAGTTGAGCTTCCAGGGGGTAAAAACGTAGTTCTGTCTAAAGGACATCATAAGTTGTGAATACTTGGTTCTCACTGGCCTTATGATCACGGAATTGGAATTTGCAACATAAACCTCACCTTATGGGGGCGTGGGTGGATCTTCAGTCGTCCAGCATTTTGATCTACTTACCAGGGGAAAGGCAGCCAGCCAGCAGCACCGTCCGCTGGAAGGACTTTGTCTAGTTGTCTAATTAAAACGAATGGCGGGTTTGACTGTCACTTTCATAACCCGCCCACAGCTGCAATACTTTTTTTGTCATCCTTGGCTGTCTTAGATCAGTGGTTCTTAACTTTTTTTTTTGCTCTATGCCCCACCTCGACACCTCAAAAAATGTGATGCCCACCTTAATATAAAACAAATT
>NW_013668511.1:84466-93010 GCF_000517525.1 Limulus polyphemus | reverse complement strand
GTAGCTATTTACTAATTCCCGCCCCCCCCCCTCAGTATATTCAAACTGCCCCACGTTCAGAATCACTGTCTTAGATAGTTCGTCTGAATATCAACCGAGATACTGGCATCAATGTTTACTATTCAATAACTGAAGTGGAGTATTACAATAACGTGCTATTTAAAACAACGTGTATTACGTCTAATAGTCATTAGTGGAGCCATACACGTCGTTACCTTTAATACATTACACAAGTTATTTAGAGAATACCAGGAAATTAAAGTGGAAAAACCGTTAAAAAAACAAAATGTTTGCGACATTAAAAATCGGTTAATATTTTGTTAATTTAAATAAAAATATATAAACGCATCAAAAACTCTGTAAAACAACAGCTATTAGATAAACCTTAAAGTTATCGTAGCTCGAGAGAGAAATAGTATACCTACTAATAAACAAGATTATATATTTTTGTCTAAATTCCTGAAAAGAATGAAATCATGACAGAGCTCATTACTTCACTCCCCGCTAGGTGTAGAGGAACGCTCGTATACCGCCAGACGATTTTACCTTCTCCCAGGTAAACCTAACGAGATATAATTTCAGCGTAAGGCCTCGCCGACGCTGGATATGGCAGATGGAATGTGGTTGACATAGTGTAACATCTACTTTGTTTCCATTCACGGAAAGAGAGAAGAAAGAATAATAAATGTTTGTTACCATCTTGTTTTTTTGTTGTTGTTTTTTCAGTAGCAATTACAAATGTTGGATAGCCAAAAAAAAATGTTTATCGAAGCATTTTCTTGGGAATAGGGTTAATTAAAGTAACAAATTGAACCGATTTTCGTAGATGAGCAGTTAAAGAATTGTTGTGTGAATGAGAGAACCTGAATACAGCCAGAAGAATTCTGTGTTGTACAATACTTGTTATTTTATACTCATAAGAACTGTGTTCTGTGTAACTCTTCTGAACAACACGCTACTACACTGGCGCCTCTACTATCGAGACCAGGGTTCATTCACCCTGCAGGTGCTGCTCGAGCGGTCGTGACGATTTCTATCGGTGCAAAAACCTAATCGAAACATGGCTACAGCCACGAAAAGAAGGGTTTGACGATGAAAGAAAACAAGGCAGAGCAAAAAAAAAATAATAATAATAAATGCAATTATTTCGCTTCAAAAAACGTTTGCTAGATACGCATATAATACACCTTGGTCCAGTGAGTTTCACCTGGTGGTAAACAGAATAATCATATGTGCATGTTGGTAACAGAAATGCCACGAAATTAACGTATGTAATTTTCTAACGTGGCAGCAGTCAATATAGTATGTCGTCCACCTGTTCTCCCTCACACATACACACACACACATAAGTAATTTGCATCGCCTATTGGATGGACATGAAAATCATAGAGCACACCAATATGACAGCTAAAATAAACACCTGGTATTTTTTTCCTTTTTTTTACTACTAGTTTGACTTCTGGAAATACCAATGAGGAAATAAATTCAATCAACTCGTTTTCCCTCTCCTCTTGCCCTCACGAGCTTAACAGTCCAAAACTAAGAAACAGGAATATGAATACTATATCATGCAAATTTGTGCTCTTAAAAGACTTAATACTTTCATTACAGACAAAATATCCTATTTTACATACGTATTATATACATTACATACATTATAAAAATGCTACTTCAAACCATGGCTGCCGAACTACATGAACAGAATCAGTAATACAACTTTAATAACATAGATTCTGAAATATTCAACGTTGTTCGTGGTCATTTCAATAAATAATGGATGAGAATTCCCTACTGATATATTTCCTATTTGAGTTGGGTATGTAGGTCCAAGGTTTGAGTCACGATATACCACTGCACATGCTCTGCAGTTTCATATGTGAAAGTTACAAACATGTAGGCGGCTAGTGCTATTGACTGTTTTGCCTTCCCTGTGGTCCGTAATTTTGAATTAGCAATGGATATGCCTTAAGATTAGGGGTCGCTGACTTGACCTTTTAACTCATACGTTGCATAGATTTCCTGTTTCAAGAGCTAAGTAGAAATGCACGTGTTTTTGACCTTTACAGCAACCAACCTAAAATATGCTCCCCAGTGGCACGGCAGTATTTCTATGAACTACAACGCTTGAAACCTGGTTTCGATACCCGTGGTGGGCAAAGCACAGATAGCCCTTTCTGTAGCTTGGGTTACTCTCTCCCAACAAATAGTAGGACTGACCATCACATTACAATGCCACAACAGTAGAAAGGGAAAACAAGTTTGGTGACAGGATTTGATCCCACAATACATAAATTGCAAATTGAGTACCCTAACCACCAGGTTATGCCAGTCCCATTTCTTATTTAGTGCATTTAATGATGAAATTTTATTGTTAAAGATGCATTATTGTGTCTCATGGTTAGAGAACACATTTATTTGTTACAAATGTTATTGTTTTATATCCCTTGTAGTGAATTTACTGATTATGTCATTATCATGTCTGATGTATTTACTGATTATGTCATTATCATGTTTCATGTTTGATGTATTTACTGATTATGTCATTATCATGTCTGATGTATTTACTGATTATGTCATTATCATGTTTGATGTATTTACTGATTATGTCATTATTATGTCTCATGTATTTACTGATTATGTCATTATCATGTCTCATGTATTTACTGATTATGTCATTATTATGTCTCATGTATTTACTGATTATGTCATTATTATGTCTCATGTATTTACTGATTATGTCATTATTATGTCTGATGTATTTACTGATTATGTCATTATCATGTCTCATGTTTGGTGTATTTACTGATTATGTCATTATCATGTCTCATGTTTGATGTATTTACTGATTATGTCATTATCATGTCTCATCTTTGTAGTGTATTTACTGATTATGTCATTATCATGTCTCATGTTTGGTGTATTTACTGATTATGTCATTATCATGTCTCATGTTTGTAGTGTATTTACTGATTATGTCATTATCATGTCTCATGTTTGATGTATTTACTGATTATGTCATTATCATGTCTCATGTCTGATGTATTTACTGATTATGTCATTATCATGTCTCATCTTTGATGTGTTTACTGATTATGTCATTATCATGTCTCATGTTTGGTGTATTTACTGATTATGTCATTATCATGTCTCATGTTTGATGTGTTTACTGATTATGTCATTATCATGTCTCATGTTTGATGTATTTACTGATCATGTCATTATCATGTCTGATGTATTTACTGATTATGTCATTATCATGTCTCATGTTTGGTGTATTTACTGATTATGTCATTATCATGTCTGATGTATTTACTGATCATGTCATTATCATGTTTGATGTATTTACTGATCATGTCATTATCATGTCTCATGTTTGATGTGTTTACTGATTATGTCATTATCATGTCTCATGTTTGGTGTATTTACTGATCATGTCATTATCATGTTTCATCTTTGATGTATTTACTGATCATGTCATTATCATGTTTCACGTTTGATGTATTTACTGATCATGTCATTATCATGTTTCATGTTTGATGTATTTACTGATTATGTCATTATCATGTCTGATGTATTTACTGATCATGTCATTATCATGTCTCATGTTTAATGTGTTTACTGATCATGTCATTATCATGTCTTATCTTTGATGTATTTACTGATTATGTCATTATCATGTTTGATGTGTTTACTGATTATGTCATTATCATGTCTCATGTTTGATGTGTTTACTGATCATGTCATTATCATGTCTCATCTTTGATGTATTTACTGATTATGTCATTATCATGTCTCGTGTTTAATGTGTTTACTTGTTAAAGATATGTTCAGTGTGTTTACTTGTTAAATATTTCATTATTTTGTCTCATCAATTATTGTTAACAATAATATCATGTTCGGTATATTTAGTGGCAAGATTCTCTAGTTATAGATGCACTTAATCTGTCTCATGCTTAGTGTAGCTACAAAATTATCTTTTAAAAAGTAAGAAAGAAGGATTAATATCTGAAACGACTTGTAACAAAATCAGACCAGTTGGTTTACACTCTGGAATACACAAATCAAATTATCTTACAATATCATGCTCAGATGTTTTAGTCTTTAGTGAGTTTACAGTAACAAATAGTGTTGAGTTTTCCAAAGGTATTTCTAAATTAGTTTTTGATGAAGTGGTTTACATTGGTAGTTTGAACACTCGGTCATTATAACCGAGTTAAGTAGTAACTCACTTCTCTAAATTCAAATGTTACTGTGGATATAACAAAACCAGTTTTTATTAAACTATTGGAAATGATTACTAAAGAATCTAATTTTGTTCTTGATGGTTGTCATTACAAACGAATTGATGGGTTCAAAGGTCACATCATATTTAGCTAATTTGGTTTTTAACTTATCATGACAAAAGGTGGTTAGACAAGTGTCTTAAACATTTTAAATCTTAAAAGTTTAAACCTTTATATCACAGAAGATAAACATATGACACATTCGTTGTTTCTAAAGATAAATCTTATGTTAATAACATCAAACTGTTTGAAAGAGCAACATGTTAGTAGTACATTTACCATTGAAGAACAAATTGCATCCACTCCACCATTTTTGGATATGAAAATAGTTAATTTAGGAAAATGTTTAGAAAATAAATATTATCATAAATCCACATTTGCTGGTTTATATTTTCAATCTGATAGTCAAATACTTCTAGGGTTGAAAAAAAAGGATTTGTATTTTAATAGTTAGTTCTTTTTATAGGCTTCATGAAGAGGTGATTAATAACACTATTAAGAACATAGATGCTTTACGTACCTCTTAAAAACTAACAAATACACTACAACAACAAATATAGTTTATTGATTTTTTAACATGTAAAAATGTAACATGGTTTAGAAGATAAAAAAAAACTACTTTAAATGATAACATTCCTCTACATTGAAAGACAACACTTGCACATCATCTGTAAACCTACACATCGAAGGTGGGCTCTACAATTAATTGACTGAATTCAAGGATTAGAAACTGTGCCCAAAATACTCCATATAATCAGCAAACTATCCTGTAACTTTCTTCCTACTCATCCAATATTTTGTACAATGAAACATGAGTGTTTTGTTCTTAGTTAAAATGGACTTACTTACACTGTTATTACTATGTTTAAATTCCGTGTTAGTGTAACTCAACCAGAAAGTCGATCTTCGAAACCTCAGTTAATAACTGCTTACCTTCTTACAGTTGCAGTACAACAACCTTGAATCAGCCGGATGTATCAGCTTAGTTTGGTGAATTTACTAACCAGATTCACTTGTTAAAAATAGCAATATTATAGAAAATTTTCAGTGAATTTACTAACCAGGTTCTCCTATTATCAATGTCATTGTTCTAGCTAATGTTCAGTGAATTTACTAACCAGGTTCTCCTATTATCAATGTCATTGTTCTAGCTAATGTTCAGTGAATTTACTAAATTACTGGCCAAATTTCTATATCAGAAGATGCCAATGTTGTATCTTATGCTTAGTGTGTTAACTTGTTAAAGATATCAGTTTTATCTCATATCTAGTATATTTACTGACCAGATTTATTTGTTATAAATACAATTGTTTTTTGCCTCATATTCAATGTATAAACTGATCAGACTTGTTGAAATTATCATTGTTCTGTCCTATATTCTCCTGTACGTGCTAAACAGATTCATTTGTTAGAAATACCACTGTTACGATTAATGTAAAGCATATTTACTGACCAGATTGCATTGTTAGATATGTCATATTTCTGTCTTATGTTCATTGCATTTATTATTCAGATTCATTTTTCAGTAATGTAATTGTTTATATCATGTTTAGTGTATTTGCTGGCGAAGCTCATTTAGTAAATAGTTCATTAATCGTATCATGTTTACTGTATTTACTAACCAGATTCTCTTAATAAATAAGCCATCATTCTCTATAATGTTTAGTTTGTTTACTGGTAAGGTTTACTTCTTAAGGATTGCATTCTTTTCTTCAAGTTTATTATATTTACTGACCAAATTTACTTGTTAAATATGGCATTATTTTGTCTCGCATTTAGTATACCTACTGACCATATTTACTTGTTAAATATGACATTATTCTGTCTCACATTTAGTGTACCAACTGACCAGATTCACTTGTTAAATATGGCATTATTCTGTCTCACATTTAGTGTACCTACTGACCAAATTTACTTGTTAAATATGACATTATTCTGTCTTACATTTAGTATACCTACTGACCATATTTACTCGTTAAATATGGCATTATTCTGTCTCACATTTAGTGTACCTACTGACCAGATTTACTTGTTAAATATGCCAATATTCTGTATCACATTTAGTGTTGTACCTACTGACCAGATTTACTCATTAAATATGGCATTATTCTGTATCACATTTAGTGTACCTACTGACCAGATTTACTTGTTAAATATGGCATTATTCTGTATCACATTTAGTGTTGTACCTACTGACCAGATTTACTCGTTAAATATGACATTATTCTGTCTCACATTTAGTGTACCTACTGACCAGATTTACTCGTTAAATATGGCATTATTCTGTCTCACATTTAGTGTACCTACTGACCAGATTTACTTGTTAAATATGGCATTATTCTGTATCACATTTAGTGTTGTACCTACTGACCAGATTTACTCGTTAAATATGGCATTATTCTGTATCACATTTAGTGTTGTACCTACTGACCAGATTTACTTGTTAAATATTCCATTATTCCATCTCACATTTAGTGTTGTACCTACTGACCAGATTTACTTGTTAAATATGCCAATATTCTGTATCACATTTAGTGTACCTACTGACCAGATTTACTGTTTAGTTTATTGATTACCACACTGACATGTTACAACAATCATTGTTATGTTCCATTTTCAGTGTTTTTACTGACAGATTCTCTTTGAAATATTTAACCCAAGCATGAGATAGGAAAGTGTAAACACAAGATAGGAAAGTGAAATACTTTAACAATGTAAACACACCAAGCATGTGAAATATTTAACTTCTACTGTTTTAATACATTTACTTCTTAAACATTTCATTGTTGTTTCTTGCGTTTAGCAAATATACTGACCAGGATGAATTGTTTTTGTTTGTTGTTAAGCAGAAATCTACACAATAGGCTAACTATGTTTTTCCCACATTGGGTATCAAAACCCAATTTTTACTGTTAGAAGCCCCACGACTTACCACTGAGCCACCTGGAAAAATGGAGGAGTGATTAACGTGTTTGAAAAACTACTGATGTAGTTCATGTTCAATGTATTTACTTACCAGATTTAGTTGTTGAACATGATACTGTTTTCTCTTATGTTCACTGTTCTTATTTTCCAGATTCATTGTCTTATGTTCGCTGTACTTATTGTCCAGATTCATTGTCTTATGTTCGCTGTACTTATTATCCAGACTCATTGTCTTATATTTGCATACTTGTTGCCCAAATTCTTTGTCTTATGTTTGCTGTACTTATTGCCCAGATTCATTGTATTATGTTCACTGTACTTATTGCTCAGATTCATTGTCGTGTGTTTGCTGTACTTATTGCCCAGATTCATTGTCTTATGTTTGCTGTACTTATTGCCCAGATTCATTGTCTTATGTTTGCTGTACTTATTGCCCAGATTCGTTGTCTTATGTTTGCTGTACTTATTGCCCAGATTCATTGTCTTATGTTTGCTGTACTTATTGTCCAATTCATTGTCTTATGTTTGCTGTACTTATTGTCCAATTCATTGCCTTATGTTTGCTGTACTTATTGCCCAGATTCATTGTCTTATGTTTGATGTACTTATTGCCCAGATTCATTGTCTTATGTTCTCTGTACTTATTGTCCAAATTCATTATCTTATTTTCGCTGTACTTAATGTCCAAATTCACCGTCTTATGTTTGCTGTACTTACTGCCCATATTTATTGTCTTATGTTTGCTGTACTTACTGCCCAGATTCATTGTCTTATGTTCACTGTACTTATTGTCCACATTCATTGTCTTATGTTCACTATGCTTATTATTCAGATTCATTGTTTTATGTTCACTGTGCTTATTATTCAAATTCATTGTTTTATGTTTGCTTTACTTAAAGTCCAGACTCATTGTCTTATGATCACTGTACTTACTGCCCATATTCATTGTCTTATGTTCAATGTACTTATTGTCCACATTAACTGTCTTATGTTCATTGTGCTTATTATTCAGATTCATTGTCTTATGTTTGCTGTACTTATTGTCCAGATTCATTGTCTTATGTTCACTGTACTTATTGTCCACATTCACTGTCTTATGTTCATTGTGCTTATTATTCAGATTCATTGTTTTATGTTCACTGTGCTTATTATTCAGATTCATTGTTTTATGTTTGCTGTACTTAATGTCCAGATTCATTGTCTTATGTTTGCTGTACTTATTGCCCAGACTCATTGTCTTATGTTCACTGTACTTACTGCCTAGATTCATTGTCTTATGTTCACTGTACTTATTGTCCACATTCACTGTCTTATGTTCACTGTACTTATTGTCCAC
>NW_013668511.1:65777-83532 GCF_000517525.1 Limulus polyphemus | reverse complement strand
ACTGTACTTACTGCCTAGATTCATTGTCTTATGTTCACTGTACTTATTGTCCACATTCACTGTCTTATGTTCACTGTACTTATTGTCCAGATTCATTGTCTTATGTTCAATGTACTTATTGTCCACATTAACTGTCTTATGTTCATTGTGCTTATTATTCAGACTCATTGTCTTATGTTCGCTGTACTTATTGTCCAGATTCATTGTCTTATGTTCACTGTACTTATTGTCCACATTCACTATCTTATATTCATTGTGCTTATTATTCAGATTCATTGTTTTATGTTGGCTGTACTTATTGTCCAGATTCATTATCTTATGTTCAGTGTACTTATTGCCCAGATTCATTGTTTTATGTTCGCTGTAGTTATTGCCCAGATTCATTGTCTTATGTTCGCTGTACTTATTGTCCAGATTCATTTGCTAGAAATGCAATTGTTTCGTAACATGTTTAGTTTATCTGCTGGCCTGGTTCATTTATTAAAACGTTGATTATTCCCAACACATTTGATAGTTACCGTCTTTAAATAAATCTGTAGACGCGTTATCTGATTTTATATTTACAATATTAAACGACTTCCCAAATTAAATGTTACTGTGATTTCTGTTTATCCTGTTTCATTGAAACGACTGTAGTCTGGGCCAAGACACGGTATTCTGTACTTTCTCGTAAAAGACAGACGAGTGTTTTTTGTTCTTGGCTGCAACTCACACGGAAAGTCGTGTTTCAAAAACCTCGGATTAGAAACGTCTTACCTTCTTACGGCCACAGCACAGCATCCTTGAAATAGCCAGGTACATTAGTTTTGCTTTGAATCGACGTGGCAGTACAGGGGACTTCATGTGTCCTGTAAGGGGGTTTCAGTTCACCACAGACGACCCATCTATGATATGCCAAGAAAATCAAATTCTTACCAGTTATCATATTAATCGTCAGAAAGTTGTTGATTGTATTATGCTAAATCGTGATTACTAGTATACTTTATTAAGTATGTATAACTCACTAGATTCAGCCAAGTTCCATCATTCGAGAAAACAACGGTCACCGACGAACATAACATTTTAAATGTTTGTCATTTTCTTCCGCATAAGATATTACATACTCTAAAGTGTGTTTCTTTGTTAAAGTAACATAAGAGGCTATCCGTGTTCTACCAAACGCAGGGATTGAGCCCCGAATGTTGGCGTTATACACTATCCAGCTTATCGCTGAGCCACCTCGGAGAGGGGAGGCATCGTTAAGTTCATGGTTCATGGTTTAATTCTTACTAATCAACAGTTTTATTCACTAATCACTCAAATCTTCCAGTACAAAGTTTTTAAACAATAATAAATTCCATAAACATTTGAACATTTCAAAAAATCGCACAGTGAAGTAAACAGGTGTAAATTCTGTTTAGAGATAATACAGTGCAATAAACAGGTGTGAACTGTATTTTAAGAAACAGTGTAATAAACACATGAATTCTGTTTAGAGACAATACAGTGAAATAAACGGGTGTGAACTGTATTTTAAGAAACAATGTAATAAACACATGAATTCTGTTTAGAGACAATACAGTGAAATAAACGGGTGTGAACTGTATTTTAAGAAACAATGTAATAAACACATGAATTCTGTTTAGAGACAATACAGTGAAATAAACAGGTGTGAACTGTATTTTAAGAAACAGTGTAATAAACACATGAATTCTGTTTAGAGACAATACAGTGAAATAAACGGGTGTGAACTGTATTTTAAGAAACAGTGTAATAAACACGTGAATTCTGTTTAGAGACAATACATTATAATAAACGTATAAGAATAGTACAATAAGGTACCTGACTCCTGTTTATATAACAACTAATTAACAGTCAAGTTAACCAATTCATTACAAAATGCTCGAGATTACACAAACTTAGTTCGTATCTTTTATTAAAGTTAAAATAGGAAGTAGCCAATGACATTTTTTTATTCACTTCACCTATCCAGTGTATAGGTTTTTCTCCTAGTGACTACAAAACACGTTCACACCAACAATATTTTTGATACTTTAATCCATATTATGTATTACATAAAAGTCACCTTGTCTTTTTTACTATATATTGATAGAGCCTACAGCTAAGCCTGATTAATACAAGAACAAATTGTATTATAAATATTAAAAGGTTAAAATTCAAGGAACTTATGTATATATATATTTAAGATATTAAAATCCACAAACGAACAACGTTTTATAATACACAATTAAAACTTTATTTAATCTGATCAACAAAGCCACTCTAAATGTTTCAACGTGGTTTCGCGTCATCTTTAGGAGTGTGGAAATCCAATCCATTTTCTTGGCAGTTATTTTGATTTTTAATCGTACAGATCCCTGTAAGACAAATAGGTGGCGCTCAGAAACTGATGTTTCTCTTCTCAAGTTTGACTTGAGGCCAAAGTTTTAAATGTCATTATTTAGATCGAAGTATCTGATATTCTCAAACGAGCTATGGACAATAGTCCCCTGGTCTAAAGAATCGCTGAAATGGATCAAAATACTTAATTAACATTTGGTTTTTGAAGCCAATTGACCCTAAATAATTTAGATGGGTAAAAGACCCTTTTCTGGGAAGCTGGGAGATCATAGCCTGCTTTTATATGGAGAATTATCCAAACGCACCATCTCCGAAAGGACCAAGGCTGTGACCGAGTGTTAAAAAACAGTTTTTTTTACGACATTTCAACAGACGGTTACGCCATCTCAGTGGCCAGGAGATGTAGAAGTACACAGTGGAAATAAGCAACGAGAGATGAGTAAATGACACCACGTACTGAGATGGTGAAGACGAGTTTAATACACGCTATTAGGAAACGTAATCAGAGATAGATGTGTGATGGAAGATCAGGCATCGGAGTTGTATTTTAGTCGGGATGATCAGGTGGCAGAGACATGAGATAAAGGTTCAGGTTTGGTTGGTTTTTTTAATATCGCGCAAAGCTACACGAGGGCTATCTGCGCTAGCCGTCCCTAATTTAGCAATATAAGACTAGAGGGAAAGCAGCTAGTCATCACCACTCACCGCCAACTCTTGGGCTACTCTTTTACCAACGAATAGTGGGACTGACCGGCTAACCGGCTGAAAGGGCGAGCATGTTTGGTGTGACGGGGATTCGAACCCACGACCCTCAGATTGCGAGTCGAGCGCCCTAACTACCTGGCCATGCCGGGCCAGAGGTTCAGGAGATGATCCTTCGGAGGTTAGAGTTTGCGAGGGGTATTCACCGAACAGGATAGGATTTCGTCGAAGATGGGGTTGTGAGGATCGAAGTAGCGGTGAAAATACTTCACTCGTAGTTCGCGTGAATGTGCGATTATGGGGGGGGGGGGTGAGAGTCCTGTGTAGGACTGGAACGACGTAATTGAAAGGCAATTCGTAAAGCGTAGCGTTCGAAAACATCTAGCCGATGATAGAGTGAAGATGGAGCAGAGATCCAGGCAATATGACCATAGGTGAGGCAGGGTCGGACAAAAGCTTGGTAGGAATATAAAAGGAGTTGGGGATTCAAACCCCAGGATGAACCAGGGAGACGGCAAAGTAAATGGAATTAACCTTCGTGTGGAGGATGGCCAGGTGTGCTTTCCAAGTGAGATGGCGATCACAGGTAACTCCAAGATATTTAACTGTATTCGATAGGGTAATAGGAATGTTGTCAAGTCGGACATCGAAGAGAAGTGGATTACGGCATGGACGAAACTTGTGGCGAGTCGGACCAAAGAGAATAACTTTGGTTTTGTGAGGGTGAAAGGTAAGCCTCCAGTGTGTGCACCAGGAAAGAAAAGAGTTGACGGGTTTCTGCAGGACTTTGTTGAGGGTGACCATTGTAGAACAAAGGACAAGGAGAGCGTGTCATCGGCGTATTGAAAGAGCTAAACTGGAGGCCGGGGAACTGTCATGTCAGCAACATACAGGATGTACAGTAGGGTATAAATTATGTACCAGCTACCAGTGTCGGCTAACAATACGAAGAATTAAATTGTGGGGGAATGCTACAAGTTCTTCAGATACTTATGGAATGATAGGTTTCTTTTTTGTGAGTGTAAAACACTTAAATGCACCAGTTCGATTTTCGATACCTCACTACTATAAAGGCTTGGTTTGGTCTGTTATTTCATTGGTGGTAGTGTCCAGGGTCACTGATGAGGAGTGGAATTCTCCGAAACTAGTCTGGCTCACAGACACACACACCCCAATGAAAGAATAGACCATTCCAAGCTTTTACTTGTTGTTAAACAAATGTTTAAACATCTCCACTTAAAGGTTTAAATAAAGATTTTAACTCTGTGTTATAAAACGTTGTTCGTTTGTGCATTTTAAATATAAACACAAGTTCCTTGCATTTGAACCTTTTAATATTATGAATCTACCATCAAGAATTCTATCAGGGACATTTGAAAAACAGATGCGGAAGTTGGAGAATCAACTAAAGTTCCAACATCCAAGTGAAATGTAAAAAAAAATGGTATTATACCGAAATTCATCAAGTAAAATGAAAGGAAGCCATATTGTACCGCTGTTTATAGAACCATATTGTACCGCTATTTATAGAACAATGAGAACGGATATTGAAAATTGTAATTCAACATCACAGAAGTGTAAGAGGGAAGTCAGAAGACAAAGTTTGCCAATCGGCGACGAAAAAGCTTAAAGTTAAACTTAAACTGTTAAAGAACAGTGGAACAAGCGGGAGAAACAAAGTTACTTGGACAAGGCAAGTTGGAAAAATGTATGTTAAGACTGGAATAGAACTTGAAAGTATATTAAACTCTATTGAACAGAAACAATAAGAAGCTTCACGACTTGGGACCGCTACCTGGAGCTAACGTTAACTTAATCAGAAAGAGAAAAATAATTAATAAATCTAATATTTATCATGATGTACTTAACAATAACAAGGAATGGGATTTACTTGTAAATCCAAACATTTTCGGAAAGATTTCATTACAGAAGTGGAAACGGGTTTGAATAAAATTTAAAATATTGATAAAGTGGATATTATTAGAGATAAATATAAAAATTAAAAAAGTAACTTTAAAGTCAATTTGGAGAAAAATAAAGATGTGCAAATCTTGAAGTCGTTAAACAATTTGCATATTATAATTTGTGAAGCTGATAAAGGTGGTCAAATAGTTGTCCAAAAATAAACAATAATAAACTACTAAATGATCCTATATATGAAAAGGTTAAAACCAACAGTCCTAACACACTTTATGAATTGGTTAAGGAAAAAATTAAGACCGTATAAGCCTAACTCCTCCCCCCCCCCCACCTGGCACAGCGGTATGTCTGCGGACTTACAACGCTAGAATCCGGGTTTCGATACCCGTGGTGGGCAGAGCACAGATAGCCCTTGTGTAGCTTTGTGCATAATTAAAAAACAAACAACCTAACTCCTCCAGAGAAAAAAAAAAGATTGGTTCCAAGTAGTTTTGGAATTCCAATATTTTATGTCTTACCAAAAGTTCACAAAATGGTAGATTCCTTGAGACCCATGGTATTTAACATAGGTTCATCCTTCTACAACTTGGCTAAATCTTTAGAATGCAAGTGATAAAGATTCCATATACTTTGTTGAACGAATACGTAAGGCGAATATAAACAGTAACAATACGCTTGTATCTTTGGATATTGTATTACTATTCACTATTGATACAGCTATCGGTTGTTTCGAAGACAAATTACATGTAAATAACGTACCAGTCGTTGACATTCTAGACAGAATAAACTCGTTTTCACTTTAATAATAAAATTTATAAGTATAAACAGACTGAAGGCCTATTATCTCCTTTGTTGTGTGATCTTTTTATGGATAGGTTTGAAAGTGATGTTTTACAGAATGCCAAACTTAAACCGGAAATATAGATTAGGTACGTTCGTGGTTTGGCGACATGGTAACTTGCTAGAGTTCGCTAATTACTTAAATAGCCTCGAACCCTCTATTCAGTTTACTCACGAAGCTGAAGAAAACGACAGCTTACTATTGTTGGAAGTTAGAAACTAACGTGTATTGTAAACGTTTTTCTGTTATCATCTCGCCACACCAAGAATGTTGTCATTCAAAGTTGCAAAAAAATGTCAGCTTTTTACAATTATGTTTACAGGTCTTTAAAACTATGTTCTAATTCAGCAGATTTAAAAAAAAAATGAACCGTTAATTATTAAACATGTATTATTAAATAGAGGTTGATAGAGCCGTGAGGAAATTTAAAATAAATGTGTAACAAAAAAAAAGTAAATTAAAATCAACATTTGATAAGATAGATAAAAAAAGTTTATAGTATCAAATTTTTCATAAATTCAAAAAAACAAAACTTTTTATTGCCATTTACAGACTATTGAATGAAATTAATCAACTATTAAATATAACTAAAGATGAAATGATATAAATCTAATGGAGAAAACAGGTACATATAAAGTTCAATGTGAATGTGGTCGTACACACATTGGTTAAAACTAGAAAAAACTTAAAACTTAGAATAAATGAACTTAAGAGAAATGTTTAAAGTAAACTCTGCATTAATTGAACATGTGAATTATACTGGACATATCATCAAGTGGGGGAAAAAAACGGTTATTTTGGCTCAACCGAATAATGACCGCTAGAAGTATTAGTGAAACCATTGAAATAATGAAACGCAACAAAAACAACTTGATCTTAAATAAAGGGTTAGAAAATCAGAAAGTATGTAGATGGCGCGATCTTCTTTTTTTTGTATTGTAAACTAGTAGTCACATGACCATGTCTTTTGTACTTGTATAGCACACAGTAACTGTTTGTCACACTCCAGAAGATGACGTGATGTCGCGTTCAAACATGTACTGTAGTGACTTTTACAAACGTTGATCGGTTTAATTAAAGATATTAATTGTGTTTTATAAAACGTTGTTCGTTTGTGGATTTCAATATTTTGTATTATAGATAGCTGATTTATCTCATTTCCTGTAGATACAGTTTATGTTGGAGTTTGATCTAAATCTTATTTAGCTTTCGATGTGCCAAGAGAGTTTGTTTTTTAAGCACAATGGGTTATTTGTGCTTTGCCTACCACGGGTATCGAAATCTGATTTATAGGGTCACAAGCCCACAGACTTACAGCTGAGAAAGTGGGAAACAGGGAAATTGAGAACAGTCATCACATTAAGTATAAAGTGGACGCAGACATTTGAGGATACAGTTAGTAAACTCTGTGAATTGAAGATTTTCTAATAGAAAAATGTATACATGAATTTTTGTACGGAATATATATAAATACACCGTTTTATCAGCTAGAAATTACCGTATTAATACATGAACTACACATTAATAACAGAAGAATTAGACAAGCCTTACTAATTAAATCTAACGAGCTCACTATTAACAATTACTCAAACACCCGTCTAGATATTTTTTTAAATTGCCATTTCCTAACCAATTCCTATCCGAATACATTCGCAAAAAATAACGATCTGACACATTAGAATTTCTACATTAACTAACTGTCTTTTTGGTAGATCGTTAATTAAAATACAAAAATAAGTTACGTTGCTTTTAAACCTAAGCCTTGTGTACTTGATAATGATCACTAGCAATCAAAACGTTGTACAAATAAACAAGTTTCGGTAAAAACCAGAATTCTTCAAATAACTATCAATAATAAGAAAATTCAGAATTTTTTTTTCCTCCCTGTGATGCCTACTTCCCCGTAAGTATTGGTGAACCACGTACCATCGTGTGACGTACATGTATTGTTATACTATGTTCTTCTCTGTGACGTACCGTACGAGTTGTAGATACGAGAACAAATTTTCCCTGCAACTGTAAATATATCTTGTACTGTGTTACCTGTAACCTAACGCTTGAATTGTACGTATGATATTGTAAAGATCTGGTCCTTGCCAAATGCAGAAACGGAAATCTGTGTGAAATTTAAATTTTAATCCATGTAGAAACTTTCATGCTTAAATAAAATCACACTGATTTCTTTCACCTCTCAAACACCACGTTTCACCTATAAACACAAAGTTCAACTTACTAGCAACATCTTTTGAATCAGTTCTAATAAAATAAATTAATATTTTTTTTTTTTGATAATACATTACCAGCTTAATATTTAAACAATCTGTAACAGCATATATATATATATATACAAGTCTAAAATAGGCCTAGTAGTATGTCAAATGCCAATAACAGGATATATATATATATCAGTCTAAAATGGGCCTAGTAGTATGTCTAATGCCAAATTTAGGTCTAAGCTAGTTCTAGGCCTCGGAGGAAACTCGTTACAAAACAAATTTTAAGTCTCATAAGAAGTCTGTAATTAAGGCATTATGAACCTTATAAAGGAATGAAATGAGCTTAAAGAATGTGAATTACATGTTACATTATACTAACATTGTCAACACTAAGCCTAGAGCTTACATGATTAACATGACTGAAACGGAAGAAATTTTAGTCTAGTTGTAACACACGAACACTGGTTTTTCATGATACGAAGCTGACAAAAAAAATCATAATATTTGTAGAGTGTAACTCACACTTTTTATGTTAAATACCTTCCTGGATATTTCAGGAATCTAAATAATTATAGTTTCCTTTTTTCACGGGCGTTCACATAGTTTATTGCAGAACACCATATCCTGCTCTTCGTAGTTATTCCGCTAGCCACACTTTCCGATAACACGGCAGCGCTGTAATAGGAAAATTACTAACTACAAAACTGTTAGGCCTTCACCTATTTTAGTCTTCTTAGAACACACTTATAAAAACAAAAAGTAAGTGGTCTTGCTACGTGTCACTGAAACGTGGTAAATATTATTTTACTCTTCAGAATGCTGTAGTATCAATTCACGTCACATCATCTATTCAATAAGCACTCTCTGCCCATAGCAATAACTGACCCACACGAGGTAGGCCAGGATGTCCAAAAGCACGAAAAATGGACGTATATCACGTAATGTTGCTTTTTTTTCCTGCTTAAGTTTTAACAATGAATACACGTAACGTTTCAAATTCACCTTGCAGTGTTAGGTTCTTTTTTGGTTTTTCATAATTATGCTCTGCATGCATATATTGTTTACACCTGTACTAACTGACAAGGCTGTAGGTTCCTTGTATTGTTTCGTCTATTACCTATAATTATTAATTACTTCTCTCGCCGGGTTGAGCTAATGAATATTTTCCCGTTCTCATACATACAATGCTTTTTTTCTGCGCCTCCGTCTGTCCGTAGGCAGCAAATTGGCATCTGAACGAAATAATACGTCCTTCAAACTCGAAAAGTAGGTAAAACAGGTCATAATCTTGTTCCATCACTATTTTATAGCGCGTCGCGTTACTCCGGAAAATTGAGTTTTAAGTTATCAACTGCCTAAAAGGGGGTTTTAACGAAGACTTTCGTGCGTGGTACACTCGAAAAATTCAATACTGATCATATTAGAATGGATGGAGAACAATACAAAGAAAGCACAAGTGTTTAACGAAAATGTTTCCTGTCATAATTTAATATATCGAAATTTTCAAAGTAGCTGGTTGAAGTTAAAAAATATATATATATAATAATAACGTCAAAAAGTGAGCAAGTTTGAAAGAGCAAATTTCCACTCAAAAATTTGATCGGCTTTACTTATTTACTTAATTTATGTGTATATTTATATAGCAACAAAAGGTTCACTAGTTGAAGTCTAATTGAATACACTTCACGTAACATCTTTTCAGGTAATTCGTGAGTTGTGAAATGAATATTATTTATCTAGCGCGCTACAAGATCGGAACTGAATTTTCTCATCTGATGCTGTATTTATCTTTTGTCTGTTCCTTTAGGCTTCCATTGCACGTCTGGTTTCCAATCTGATAACTGCTCAAAAAGTACGCTGTGAAATGGAAAAAAAAAGGGTTTACGTTTCTCTCTCTCTCTCTCTATCACACACACACACAGTCAAATTATTAAAATTCTAAAAAGTAATATTTGATACAATTTTAAGCTTAGACAAACTACATATTACGTTTATTAGCCGTTTTTCATATTAATATTATATAATAATGGTCAGTTCATGTTTTTTTGTTTGTGCTATGGGAAAATTGATTATTTCAGTCCGTCACGTTTTTAACTAAAACATATGGCATTAATTGTCACAGTTTATAATATAGAGGGGGGTGCAGTACCGAGTTTATTTGTTGAAGTGAGGTGTTTAAACAGCGAAAACTTTTACAATTAAATATAAATCAACGACTATGGTTCAAGACCAGAATTATGTTTGTGGGTATGCTATTATATTTATTTTTCTTTAACAATATTAATTACACTAGTTTCTATACGTAATGTAATTACTTTTATTTCACTTATTGTTCATTATCATATTTTTACAATAAAGACTGATTTCCGTTGGTAACTTAGAATTTGTATTTAGAACTAACCTGAATCTCCCAAGATGGCAGAACATCGTAAGATATTATTGTGATTACGGCCAAAAATAACGGTAACAGCAAGATGAAACAATGCAATCTTATCTTTGTAACCGGAAGCGTAAGACAACTGTATTTAATTAGCTATATTGGTAACCAGGTTGGTTTCTGTTATTGTTCTAATTACAGAGCTTGTTCTGATCGGAAGTTATCTTTATTAATTTTAGTCCCCACCACCAACACTTTTAAACTAGCGTTTTCGAAAACATTTTGGTAAGTCCGGGTAAACAACATTTAACTTAAAGCAAGTTTTTAACCAGTATTTTAGTGATATTGTTTTAACAACTTGCGGTTATACAGTCTGATGCCAGTAAAAAAAAAAAAAGTGTTTAATCATGATGATTGGCATATGATTATTGCGAGTTTTTTTGTTGTTGTTTGTTTTTTTCTAAAATCTCGTGAATCGATACCGGTCCGTGGAGCGGTGGCTAAGAAACACTGTTCTAGTGGTATTCGACTGTCTCTCTTATAATGCACCCACAGCCCCAAATTGTGGAGCGCATTTTTGCAGCAACGGGACACGAACACTGGACCCTGCGATTCACAGTCCGGCACGCTAATCATGACTGGTGAAACTTTATAGTGATTATGAACCTATCTTAATATAAATAATTCTATTAACTTTCTTTCTTCGCGCCACTTACTTGACTTCTGTTTATAAATTCACACCTCATTCACACCTTTACATACATAGCAAGTGTGGGGCTTTTAGTTTGTTCTACATTTACAATTTTAAAGGCGTGGATTCTCACTTTACAGTTAACGTATACTTTTTATAATCAGGTGAATATTATAATTTAACAGAACCTTTTTAGAGACACAAACTTCAGGAAGATTTGCTGTTTATTTATTAACAATAGTGTTATCGTAACAGTCTTCTTCAGGCAAACATGAAATATTGTTTAATTAACATTTGGTTAGTCCACATAAGGCAAACTCGGGATATAGAGTTGAATTAACATTTGGTTAGTCCCGTTTTAGACAAACACGGGATATAGAGTTTAATTAGCATTTGGTTAGTCCTAAACAGGGAAACACGGGACATAGAGTTTAATTAGCATTTGGTTAGTCCTAATCAGGGAAACAGAGTAACAGGCTATCTGTGCTCTGTCCACTGCGGGTATCTAAACCCGTTGATTAGCGTTATAAGCCCTTAAACTTACCGCTGAACTACAGGGGGAGTACAAAGAATAACTCAATAACCTAAGAATTTGTCCACAAGGTAAACTTTCCGAGAGTAGATCATCATACCGACGTAGCTGTTCTAAGTACTGACCTTCTGATATTTCAACGAGTTTTATTTTTATAAGTTTGTTTTAAAATGTGGTATTTTAAGTTTTAACGCTATGCTCAAAACCCGAGATAACAATCCTTCACTTCGCTTGTTACGTTACGACTACTGTCTAACTCTTCAATTCTTTTTAACAGCTGTCCTCAATAATAATGTATCCTCCTCGATTGTAGATGGCGCTGAAGTGAGGTTAGTTTTCAGTTTTTCGTGAGTAATAAAAGTAACAATGAATAACCAATCAGGGTAACAGATACGAAAGAACATCGTGAAAAGTCTGTAGTAAACTACTGTATGACACTTGCACATCATATGGCTCTCAGAGGACTCCGTAGTTTGTGTTATAGAAAAAATTAAGCACATCGAAATATCAATTTCTCGCGTGCCTTTCACGTGTCCCCGTAATTTATGAACAATACAGAAACCACAAATTTCTTACGTGGCTCTTGTAGTCCTCCGTAGTTTGTGAGTGCTACAGGCAACATTTTTACGCCCATCTTACAATTTCTTATTTCGATGGCTCTTGTATTCCTCCGTAGTTAATGAATGATGTCTTAAAGATCCTTAAAAAAAAATAAAAAACATCGCTAATTTAAGTAAATTCGCATAATAATGCCTATTACATGTCTTTGCAAATTGAGCCATAATTTGAAGTTCCATTTTTCGTTAATTTATAAGTTACTAGTAGGAAGAGGTCGAGAAATAAACTAACACTAATAAATATGTGTATTTTAAAGTTTACATTATGTTATAGTACATGCTGTCCAGAAAGTGTTAACAAACTTGATTCCTTGTTACTACAAACAGGAACTTTGAATTTCTGCTGTTATGATCACTAGAATTCCATTAGACTTAACAAAGGTATATTGTAAGCTGTGTGGATTCTCCCGACAGCGCAGACAGGAGATTCAACACATTGTCCAGTAAGTGTTAACAATCTTGATTCCTTGTTACTACAAACAGGAACTTTGAATTTCTGCTGTTATGATCACTAGAATTCCATTAGACGTAACAAAGGTATACTGTAAGATGCGTGGATTCTCCCGACAGAGCAGACAAGAGATTCAACACATTGTCCAGAAAGTGTTAACAATCTTGATTCCTTGTTACTACAAACAGGAACTTTGAATTTCTGCTGTTATGACCACTAGAATTCCATTAGACTTAACAAAGGTATACTGTAAGCTGCGTGGATTCTCCCGACAGCGCAGACAAGAGATTCAACACTTTAAGAAATAAATGTAGCTTCTCCAACATAACTTACGAACACCGTGTATTAATAGGTTATTACCAGAGCCTGTAAAATGCTTTTCACTGCCAGCTTAGTCTGTGGTACATTAAAACGAACATTTGGGTCGATGCGCAGAAACTGATGGTTACCAAAAACAGCAGTTTTACAAAACACAAACTGATGTCGAGAATCTGTAGTATTTGAAAATGGCAAGACTTTTTTCTTATCAATCAGCGTTGTAAATACACACAAACTCTAACGTAAAACTGCCAATAAGAGGAAGGGCATCCAATCGGCAACACTCGCCGCCTATACGGATACTCTCGTCAGAACAGCGCGGTTGACTGCTGAAAGTGCAAAGCACTTTTAGCAGTATATCGGAGCTCGAGCCTCGGACTTTCGATGCACAGTTTGCAGGCTTATCACTAGGCCATTCCAGTCCTCAAGGTTTAGGTTTCCTTATTTTCTACGATTTTTAATCCTGTTTCGACGCTGTTAAACTACCATAAAAATTGTAAGATGCAAATAAAATGGGTGTGTAGCTAAATCCACAGGAAACGTGGTAACGTTAGTAAAATAGGGTTAAACAAAATAATTATCCCATCATTGAACTTCGACGTTCTATCGTTATTTATAAATATCATTCGTAGTTATAATAAAGTATTCTATCATTTTATGTAATACCTTATCTTTATCCTCGAGATATGAAGGTGTGGATTTAATAAAATTAACGATACTTTTTCATTCTGGAAGGATTGATATCAGATTGCGTACTACGAATGGCTGTTATTGTCTATTTATTTTATTGTACTTATTTATCGCCAAGATACACATAACTATAATTATAACCAAAAACGTTGAACTTAACGCGTGAAAGGTAAGTCATTACGTAGCCTAAAAAATTAATTCAACAAAGGTTTCGCATTTTTTACATACAACATGGACTTCTTCCGTTTACGGTACAAGATCCAAAATCGAATATTCTGGAAACGCAAAATATTATCAAACGAACCTTAGTAGCTAGATGGTAGTATTAACGTACCGTATAAACAGAAACGTACACGTTTTGTTGTTTAGCGCAAAGCTCCACGGTGGGTTATCCGTGCTTTGCCCACCACGGGCATATTTAGCGTCATAACCCCCGAGACTTTCTACCGAACCAATGGAGAGCTTGTCATTTACAATAGTAGGCTTCACGCTGAGAGTCAAGTGTTGAAAGTTTGTTTATATCATTCACAGCTACATGAAGAACACTGATATTTTTTTTGTAATCATACAGGAGAAACTTGTAGAATGTTTTATTACTATTTCTCCATTTCCAAGAACATATACTAGACAACTCTCAAATATATGTAAACATAAAAAAAAACTGATATAACATTAGTATGAATTTTGTCTTAAAAAATGTAAAAAAAAAAACAACAGATGAAAGTTTTTTTGTTTTTTTTAAAGTAATTTAATTAATAACCTTCAATAAAACAAGAACGCAACAGTCACCTTTAACTTAATAATTATTCGGTTCTCGCCGAGATTGGAATTAAACGTGACTTTTCTTTACTTTTCAGGATCTGTTAACACGTGCTTTTCGTGTTTCAGAAAATTTGTGTTGATACTGAGTAACTTTAAACCATTTTACATTTTTATTACATAACTAGAAGATGTAATACTGTAAAAAAAAACTCACCGAGAAATTACATGGTTGTATATAACTTAGTTTCTCAAAGCGATATTAAAACATGATTTAATCTTAACATTTAGGTTTTAGTTTCTTTTCATTCCATTCTCAGGCATGCCTGTTTAAGTTGATTAATAACAAATCTCTTACACCAGAAAGTGGTAGTAAGAACGAAGGCAGTGTAACGTCGACGTCGTACATGAAAATCCAGAGTAAGAATTTCATACTATTTCTTACTACTAGGCTATAATTTACGAGGGCGGATCTCGTTCATTCAAGAAATTTTTGATAGTTTATTTGATCATAATTTTTTTTTTTTTTTTTTTTGCACGTGACTTATCCAATTCACGCGAGATGTATTAATTTATTTTCTGGTTCGTCGTTGTGATACTGTTGTCGTTTTGTTTGTATTTTTACTAGAACCGTGAGAAAGGAATCATTGTTAATGTTCATATGACAAGAGAAGTAGGACTTTCATAATGACGTAAGCGGCTGCGCAATGATACATTACTGCAAAAATAATAATTAATTAATAAAAATTATAATTTCGCGTGATTTGGAAGTGTTCTAAAAATAACAGGAATTTACAGGTCATGCCCCCTAGGTTACATGCATTTTGAGAGAAAAATAAAATGGAAATATATATATAGCCGTCAAGAACGTTTTTGAATAATCTGCAAAATATTAGGCACACACATTTAAAAACAGACGAACTCAAAAGTGTGCACTGGGAAGAACCGTGTAAAATTCCTGTTTCGAGAAGGAACACCTTACGAGTTTTGTTTTCAGTTGTAAGTTAAATTGTTCTTAAGTTTTATACATTGTGGTCTGGCAAACTGTAATACTGAAAGAATAAATTAGAAAAAATCACATGAATTTTATGGTGAAGCTGGAAACTTACCTCGAACAGTGGTGATGAAAATGGACAGTTTCAAGAAGATGGGTCATTGTATTAATACGCTAAAGAAAATAATACTTTGTATAAATAGTTTAACAGTTTTGTGACAGTATTTAAACAGAAATTTTCTAAAACTATTTCTGCATCCAGCTGTGCGAAAAACCAATGTTACGATCCAAAAAAAAATTAAACATTGGGTGATTGAATACCAAAGTAAGTGAGGTCTACAGGTCATTTGTCAGTCCAAAATTTTCTGAGTGACCTAGTCAGCCTTGCTGACCCGTCTATCAATATTATGGCAGCCCAGCAGTCTGCTGAACACTTACAGGCTTACCTCCTCTCCGCGAAGCATGGATGTCGACACGTCACTGACTCATGCGAGTACAGCTTCGCTAGTGAACTCGTAGGCTAGCCTGAACTTCTGTTATCAAAATCTTCTGCATCCGTCAAAGGAAACTCGTACTACAAATGGCAGTAAAAGAAACGTAGGTTAGACGGTATTTCCTAGATGGAAATGAGTTTAATCACCACTCTTATGGACTTGTGGAAATGTGCATACTTAACTTACGAGCACCATTCCAACGTTCTGGGCACTACGTACACTGGCTTGGCACTTCTCAGTCCCTGAGACACAAAACATAGTCTTAGCTGATTTGAAAGAGTTCATAACTTAACAGGATGTTTTTGGATTGATACAGTTTCATTTCTTTAACGTCGTTCGGACGATTACTTTGCACATCACGGCGCTTTCGCACACTCTCCCCCACGGGCCGCCCTCCCCCCGCATACACGCCAAACCAAACGGCGTGGCTTACCCCTAGCTACATACGAGAACGATTGCAACGTTCGATCGATGAACATCTCCGACCGGGGGAGGTGTCCATTATCTAAGGGAGGGGTCGTCGGTAATGCCCAACAAAGCTGCGCCGCAGCTGTTGTCTTAACCCTGGCGAGAAGGGAGACATGAAAATCTTGTCGAGTTCAATACTTACCAAAGACTATAACCTGAAAATAACTGAATTTCTGACTACATGCCCAGAAGATATAATATACAACTCTATACTGACCAATAGTAGAATGTTTTTTTTTGCTCGTAAACCAATCAAAATGAACTGTTTCTAATAAGTATAGAAAACGTAATATTTATGTATGCAAAGTAGTTCACGAAGTAAAAGCTTAACACAGTTTTAAGTAAACAATGTTCTTAAGTCTGTATTCGTTGTCTGATTCGTTTCCGGGTAATATTAATCAAAACTTCATATTTCATCATATTTATAATAGCAGCCTATATCTATAATGCCACTGTTTATCAACATTATAAACACACACACACACACAACATTTAGCTTTTTTTGAAACCACGTAGTTTTAAAGTACAGAAAGCCACGTTATTTTGCATCATTCTCACCTGCTGTAGTTAGTAGTCACAATAAATCCCGAGTCCACTAATGTAACATTTAAATCTCAATATACTGAAGTTATAAAAACGAAAAGTAAGAACTCGCATCACGGAATCTCCACGTGCAATTATAACCTCTCATCCGGACCTAATGTTGCCCGGATTATGAATCTTAAGGATCATGGTTCGCGACCCGTTGTCACGAAAATGCACTCCAAACTTTGGGGCTGTGGATGTGCTATAAGAGTGTCGGTCAAGTTCCACTAGTTGATCAGACAAGAGTAGCCCAATAGTTGGCGGTGAGTGTTGCTGACTGGTTGCCTTCCCTCTAGTCTAGTACTTCAAAAGTAGGGACGACTAGCGTAGAGAGCGAATATCCTAAACAATCAATCAGTTCGTTTATAATTTCGATTTTCTCACTTGCGTTGTTTTTTGAAATTTTTAATATAACTTTCCTGCATCAATTTGACATTTTAATGTTGATATTGTTACGACATCGAGGTCACGTGACTAGTATCACGCCACGTCATTCTCGAACTTTCACGTCTTTTCCTTAAATCTCGTGATCTTTCTAGATATAGTGTAGTCTTGTAAATATATATAAGACCGGCCACGAACCAACGGGGAGGTAATGAGTAATTGAATGTATGCAGACATGATATTGTTGGCCATGTGAGACGTGAGTTATAGCATTGTTATAGAACGACTGTTGAAATTAAGTGTATCGTAAATGTGTATTCGGAAAGAATAAACCAGTTTTATTTAAGAAAGGACTTTACGGAATTTACGGAAAATT
>NW_013668511.1:63578-65135 GCF_000517525.1 Limulus polyphemus | reverse complement strand
ATGGGGACCAGTGTGGGTGACTATTGCATAAAGGATATGCATGGGCATAAAGGATAGACAGAAAGTATACTTGGCTGACATGGAAGATGAATTCATATTAGGATTGGACTATGTACTGCCGAGGAAGTGTGTAGTTGATTTTGATAAAATGACGTTTGGGAACAACAAAGGCCAAGTTCCGGTAACTGTTAAAAGAGAGGTTGAACTAATTAGGTGCCATCAAGCTGAAGTCAAGCCGACTGAAAGAGTTGATGATGGTGAAGTGACTGAACAGTTGTTATTTATGACTTATTCGGTACAAGCTTTTGACTCGAATGTTATATTCATCAGGCACAATGTTTGTTAGCTTAGGCCTAACTAGATTTGAACCAAATAAACATTAAACCTCAAACGTGTAGCAAACGTCTGTTCAATTATTTCATTTTGTTTATAATTCCATGTATAAAATAAGTTCAAAAAATTGTATGATTTACAAATAATTAACTTTAAATGAACGACCACCAAGTCCATAAAACGATATTAATTTCTTTTATATACTTTTTAGAAATTCTGAATGAATATGGGATTATAAACTGTGAATTTAGTTTTATTGTGATTCTTTTATTTTCACCTGTAACCGCAGCCGCAGATTTAGATGTAAAATAAAAGCGTCAGCTGTAAATAAAACATACATTTTTATTTTAGTTTGGTTTGTTTGAATTTCGCTCAAAGCTACACGAGTGCCATCTGCACTAGCCATCCCTTATTTTGAAGGAAGTTAATCAATACCACTCAAAATATACTCGTTTTCAGACCGGACAGTGGAATATGGCCGACATTCTTATAATGCATCGACGTCCATAATATATATATATATATATTCAGTAATGAATGAACCACTGATCCTACCTCCACGCTAACTATTGGACTGCGGTAGGCTTAACATTCGTGAGTTTTCAGTTGAAGAATAATTTATTCTTTTCGAATAATTATTTTAAACCAGAACGACATACTGCGCAACACATCGACTAAACAGCCAGTTCAGAAAGCTCAAGCTCTACGCCTGGCCATCCCTAATTTTGAACTGCTGTTCAGAGACAAAAGAGACAACCGTCCTGTAGCACCCGCCGCTTATACAGTTATTATTAATCCATAGCGTTATATTAGTACATACATACAGCTAAAAATTTGTAATGCGTTCACTAGCACATCCTGTGCTTGAATCTCGTACTGTCCGATACACAATCCGGAACGCTAACAACTAAGCCACTCTCGTTTTTTTATTTTATTTTTAGAATTTCGATACTTTTTGTATAAAAATATAAAAAAAGGGTTGATAGTTTCTGATTCTTGTATATAAACATGTTAGTACGGCGTAATTGAAAAAAAAATGTACGTTTTTATATAGTAGTTCATTTAAAAGACAGCTGAAGATTATTGTTGCGTCAGCGAGATCACGTGACTATTCTCACGCCCTCTGCTTTCTAGAACTATTCTGTACCTTGGCGAATGCTCTAGCATTTACTAGATATAGGGTAGTCTGGTATATAAAAGAGGGTGACAACGTGACAGAATAAT
>NW_013668511.1:40852-62620 GCF_000517525.1 Limulus polyphemus | reverse complement strand
GAACGAAGTTACGGAAAGTAAATTAACAAACGGAGACGTAACATTATATTATTCAAAATAAAAAGAAACCATTTTTCTGACATGGATTTTCTACAAGCATCGTATTTGTGTAACTTATAATAAACTCTATTTCTTTTATTTTGTGACACTAATTCCTACTTACTAATTCTGAATGTAAACCCTCTCTTGATTCATTTAGTGAACACCAGACCGAGCTCAGATCGAATCCCTTGAAATATTTATATAAGCTATAAGATACGTACTACAGATTCGTATTTGGTCGTAAATCAGATTATTCAGCGTAATTTATTATATTAAAGGTTTTTTTATCCCCCCCCCCTCTTTGTAATACCAGTTATTCTGGCATAATATGGGAATAATGCAACTATAAACGAAGTGGATATTTTAACAGTCGGTATAATTCCTTGTATGAAGTGTCCTGTATGTATAATTAGACTTTACAACTTAAATATTCGTGAGTTGAAATAATCTGGACATCTCACGAACGATCAAAACTCGCAGGAACTTTAAAATAATAATTTCGATAACGTGATTGATTCGTAAGAACATTCAAATATTTCGGTATTCTTGATCGAGATGAACTTGATACAGTTTCAAAGCACGTGCGAAAATAATACAACGTGCTCTGGATGAGTGGATGTTTTTGCTTTTTTTTAACATGTACAATTTTTCCGTAGATATTGGAAATATGAGTCTACCAAAGTGTACGGTTAGCAACTGAAAGTTCGTACATTTCGTATACGTAAGTATATGGTGCTCGCAATCTGGGTTCGAATCCCCGTCCCACCAAACATGCTCGCCTTTTCAGCCGTGGGGGCGTTATAATATGACGGTCAATCTCCCACTATTCGTTGGTAAAAAGGTAGCCCAATAGTTGGTGGTGGATGGTGATGACTAGCTGCCTTCCCTCTAGTCTTACACTGCTAAATTAGGGACGGCTAACGCAGATAGCCCTCGTGTAGCTTTGCGCAAAATTCAAACAAACAAACGTAAATATATCAAACTATTGCTTTAATAAAATATTTTACAAATCAGAAGCATCCTTGTTAATTGGTTGTTTGTTCTATATAGCAAAGTCACATTGGGCTATCTGCTGTGTCCACTACAGGTTTTAATAAATTATCGAGTGCAAACATAACAGGAGTAAGCAAAACATTAGAAGACGAGCAAATGTACCCTTGCCTTTTGCAATACATGCTATTTGATTAGCTTCACGGGGATAGGTTGAAAACGGTCAGTGTTTCTGTCCAACGCGCATCATTAAACGTCACTTCCGCTTTGGTTCTTAGGACTAACGTAGCAAATATTGGAATGACTTCCAAAATCGACCCGTTCATCCAATTGCTTGTTCATTTATCGGAGTCTTTTACCAAATTTAATCGAAATTGCTTCAGTCAGTGATTCACAACAACTTGTGACGACAAGACACCAGACAGAGGGACAGTTTGATGTTATAGATATATATAAAAAAATTAATAGAACTATAGATGATATCGGGAAAAATTGGCGAAACCAGCAAATTATATTTTCAATTTCGTAATTTTGATCACCCCTTCGATTGGCAGATTAACAGTATTTAATTATACCCAATACTTTAAATAAACCTAATATAAAGCGCACTATCTTTAGTGCTATTCACACAAACTGCGGGGTCGCAGGTTCGATTCCCCGTCACCGAACATGTTCGCCCTTTCAACCGTGGGGGCGTTATAATATGACAGTCATTCCCACTATTCGTCGATGAAATAACAGTCCAAGCGTTAGCAGTGAGCAATGTTGATTAGATACCTTCCCTCTAGTGAGTCTAGTATCATTCATTCATGAATTGGCCCGGCATGGCCAGGTGGTTAAGGTACTCGACTCGCAATCTGAGGGTCGCGGGTTCGAATCCCTCTCACACCAAACATGCTTGCCCTTTCAGCCGTGGGGGCGTTATAATGTGACGGTCAATTCCACTATTCGTTGGTAAAAGAGTAGCTCAAGAGTTGGCAGTGGGTGGTGATGACTAGCTGCCTTCCCTCTAGTCTTACATTGCTAAATTAGGGAGGCTAGAGCAGATAGCCAGCCACGAAATTCAAAACAAACCAGTTATAATGAACTGTTATTAAAGATGAGGAAATATTACCAATCATATTTATCAAGTTTTAATAAGAAACTGTACAATGTGGTTGCCATCTATAAAACAATGTTGACCACACGTAATCTTAGTGTTAATGTTTTAATGACTTTACTGGTTGTTCCTGTTGTCGTTCATCTAGTTGTATTCCTATTACACCAGCTTTTCTCGTCGTGCTACAAATAACATTAAATGTCGTGCTTCATGTCCCATTGCCGCAGAATCGCGCTCCGCAATTTGGGGTCGCGGGTGAGTTGGAAAAGATACGACAAAGTCCCGTTATTCGATTACAGTACCCCAAGAATTGGCGGTGGGGGGGAGGGGGTATTTACAATTCAAAGTGTAATCTTTGTGGAGCACTAGAGTGAAAGAATTTTCTAATCTAATTATTGCTGCATTTGGATAATTTATCATCCCACCCCTCAAACTTCGCCCGGCTTAGGCTTAATAACTTTGGTGTTTTCGAATGAATTACTACCAACAACTATTATGTTGGACCAAACACAGAAGTAAATTCGTGACTTATAAACGTCCAGACTTTGACTCTGCTTTCAATAAGCGATCTGCATTTTACACTGCTATGTGGCGCCATGTCGTGCAAAAGAAAATAAGGAATATCAGTCCCCCTCCCGACAATAGCAAGATACAAATAGATATATATATTGCGAACCTTGGTGTCTGTCCGAGTGTTCGTCTGTCTCTCGTTTGAAAAGCTTCGCACGCAGGCAAAGCTCAACATACTTTTGAAACGAGGATAATGAATAATGTTGATGCCAAATTTTATTTCGCAAGTAGGATATTCTACACTAAATTGTTGGGAATTAATCACACTATCATTCACATTTCAAAATGTGACGTAACTTAAGGAATAAAAAATATAATTTACCGTATGTTGTTGAGCAGCTCTTAGCATGACTGAAATGCTCAACAATCATTTTCCTGGTGAGCGGTATAGGTGCAACCAACTAATCTTTTTAAAGTCCATGAAATAATTTAAATTGATAGATTAACTCTAATTTTTCCCATCACTGGGGACGGGTACTTTTGCTTGTGAGTTTATATTACAATTGCTGTGTTCATTCGTTGATTTTCGCTACTCCAGGGAATCTGCGTTAGTTATCCCTAACATTGAAGTGATAGATAAGTGGAAAGGCAGCTAGCAGTGGAGTAAGTATGTTCCTGCAATTGCGAGGGGGCCCTAGCCAAAAAGGGACTTGAAGGGCCTGACAAACTTAAGAATTGCCGACAAGGGGAGAGACATCCAACTTATCGTGTTTGAACTAAAGGATGATTGTACTGTTGTGTTAATTTAATGATATTGATTGTAACTGCAGTTAAAAGGAAATAAATTTAGGGGACCCAATTACTTTTTTTATGTAGGGGGGTATCTTCTGTAGTTACACCACTAGCAGCTAGATAACACTGCCCACCGCCAGTGCTTGGGCTACTCTTTCTGCCAACGAATAGTGGGATTGACCGTCACATTATAATGCCCCAGCAACTGAAAAAGGCATGTTTTATGAAGGGATTCGAACCTACGACCTTGAGTCGAGTGCTTTAACTTCAGACCTATTACACTTCCAATAATTTAATTTTATTACATTCAGGTTATTAAAGTACTCAATTTTTTATGCGTTTTCATTTCGTTAAAATTAATTGTATTTGATTTCCTCTTTAAAAAAAATTAAACATCTATTCCATAAACAATGCCGTTTTATTAAATAAACAAAGGGTAAAAAATTATCATTAATATTTAGTTAATCTGCCCCTTGGAATGATTATAACAAACACGTTTACACATCTGGGCCTGTGGAATTGTACCCCACATCCGGCGAAAACGTTTTTTGGTATGCTTTCACATAGAACAATAAAAAATTGACCACTACTTTTAAACCAACGAATAGTGGGATTGACCGTCACATTATAACGCCCCCACGGCCGGAAGGGCGAGCATGTTTCATGTGACGGGTATTCGAACCCGCGACCCACAGATTGCGAGTCGAACGCCCTAACCACCACTTTTTGTTTTTGTGGCTTGCAGACGTTTCAACGAAAGTTTTCAGTATCCACTCTATGAGAAACGTACACATAGGGTCTCGTCCCAAAAGGCAGGAGGGTATGACATCATATTTGATGTCCAATGCTGTCGACATACGATATTGCCTGAAATGAGGAATGGTTTCCATCTAGTCACTCTTCTATTGTAGCTCATGTTATGAAGTTAACTCTCGAAAATATTGGAGCACAGTTGAACTTGCCCTGAAACAGTAACAACCGTTTGACGTGGATCGTTCTCCTCACAGGCTAGTTTGGGGGTTGCCCTGAAATTGTTTATTTTCAACGTGACTGGAACTTCAATAATGTTACCCTATTCGCTATGAACAACAGTACTACAAGTAACTGACGATTTCTAACCGATTTGACCACCCTACCTTCGTCTTAACATGTAATCTCGTGAAAATACGGTGAATTCCCGAGATTATTTTGGTTTGTGGCATGGCCGTTTGTACTTCTAGTTTTTACAAAAAAAACAAAAAAAAAAACAATTTACCTGTATGTTTCTATACGACGTCGTGGAGATGGTCCGTTTGTATTCTAGGGACTTATTTTACTTATTTGTCCCTTCAAAATTTTGCCAAAGGGACACAATCTACACCGTATTACAGTAACTTAGAAAGCAAATGAATAAGAAACAAAAAATGTAGTTGCGGGTATCTTATTAACATTTTGTTTTGGTTAAATAGAAGGAGGAGGGGCGACTTTTTTTTGACTTAATGCTCCCTTCCAGTGGTTCTACTAAGATATTTGTTAGTCTATGCAGTATCAGAGATTTTCCGGATTTAGTATGAAAGATAAAATGGCTTTATCCAAATTTTACAGATTCTTTCAACATTACTCAGTATCTGACTATGTCCATTCATACAATGGGGAAGACATTACAGAAGTTGACCTACGACACCTGATAAGTAGTCCAGAAAGATCTAAACTCGCACCAATCCATTTCAACTCTTGTTATATTGAAAATATGGAGAAAAACACCAGTCATGTAAATAGGTGTTCTTCTGACAGTGCAAGGTGTTGGAATGGATGTAAAGGTGTGAAAACATTCTGGTAAAAAAGGGGTTGGGTCTTCCGTTTCCTTTAGAAGTCAAAATAACATTCAGGAAGTACATTAGCGTTGCTGCCAATCATGTTCACCCAAAATATACATTTCTTCCACGATGGAAGAAGCTCTTCCAAAATGGTTCACACTAGTGCTGTTTGAAGAAGAAGACAGTGACTTCTGTCATCTTTTTTTTTGACTAGCACAATCGTTGGATTTTGATCTAATTGAGCATTTTTAAGATGAATTTGTAGATAGTTTTCCTATGTGATCCTTAGCAACCATGTAGCTACGATTAAACAAGACACCTTATGGAACTGTACCATGGTATTTATCCTGGCAGATTAAGATCCAACCTGCTATCAAGTAGGAGTCCTGTTAAAATGGGATTTCAATGTAGTTTACTCGTTTACAGTCAAGTTCAAAGGAAAAAAAATAATAAAAGTATTTGAATTTTTTTTGTCTCAACTGAACGGGTGTTGGCTTTCAATCCATATCTGGACTGCAAAATTCAAGACTTTATAGGTGGTTAATTGAAATTACCATGATTTAAATTTCTTTAGTCACCTTTTTACATGAAAACAATAAACAAATCATTCATAATCATACCAGGAGATATACCACCTTCAAGGTTTTTTTTTTTCGTCCAATAAACAAAGACTTCACTTTTCACGTGACGTTGTTGCTCTTGATTGGTTTCATAATGTGTTCCTGCTAGCAAGTGTTTCCCACTTCAATGAAGTACATTTAATAAAGGCTATTTCGATGATACCTACTTCAATTATATATTTTATACTAATTTTACTCAATACTTCCTCTAACATGATCCTCCACCCACAAGTCCTAGTCTTGTGGGTATTGAACCACCCGTTGGCCAAAAACTGGATGTCAGAAAAATACATATTTACTAAACTTGTTGCTTGTGGTGCTAGAACTTGTTCAGTGTAGCATAAACACATTTGAATAATTGTTATTAAGTTTGTATATATACATTTCATGTGTTACCTATTCTAACTTAGGTTTTATGACGATAATTCAAAAACCACAACAACAACAAAGAGAACACCAACTTCTTTATTCACGCATCTTTTACACTTTTGTTCCCACAGTACAGAGAAAGTAAGTGCATAAAAGTACATGTAGGAGTCTGTCTATGACCGATAAATATTCACCAGATGAAGAAGAGAAACATTTATATCATTAAAGCTTCTATGCTATGTCCATGTTTGACCTATGTACAGGATAGGAGAATGAATGACCACACCAACGATGTATTACAACTCCTCGTGTTCATGTTCATGACTTTCCTGAAAAGAAAAAAAAAGTACTCTGAAGACGAGGCATATAGAAGGAAGCTAAAGTTTTACACATTTATTAAATAAAACCTGACAAAGGGATCCAGTAACTTTGATAACTATTATATGCAGGATTTACCAAAGCTCTGGGCTACCCAGGTACCACATCACCTAACATGAATTTTTCATAAGAAAATATGCACTTTTAAAAAAAAATAGATAACACAGAAAAGATTGGTAGAACATTTCAATTTTCAATATATTGCATAAGAGAAGTAATAGTTTACAGATTTAGGTTTTCAATGATTGACTGGCAACCGATAAACATATTGGTAGGTAGGCTGTCAGGTTATTACTACAAATCTGAGGCAGTTGACATTTGTAAACATTAAACCAAGTCAACCTTTCTTGGGCAAGGTGAAGCCGACTGCCTTTGTAAACATTAAACTGAGTCAACCTTTCTTGGGCAAGGTGAAGCTGACTGCCTTTGTAAACATTAAACTGAGTCAACCTTTCTTGGGCAAGGTTAAGACGACTGCCTTTGTAAACATTAAACCGAGTCAACCTTTCTTGGGCAAGGTCAAGATGACTGCCTTTGTAAACATTAAACCGAGTCAACCTTTCTTGGGCAAGGTCAAGATGACTGCCTTTGTAAACATTAAACCGAGTCAACCTTTCTTGGGCAAGGTCAAGATGACTGCCTTTGTAAACATTAAACCGAGTCAACCTTTCTTGGGCAAGGTCAAGATGACTGCCTTTGTAAACATTAAACCGAGTCAACCCTATAATTTGTATTATAATTTGTTTGATTTTGTAATTACTGGAAGCTCCAATTACTTTTCTGCATTAAACATTTCTTTTATTTCAGTACACCTTAGGTTCTTTCTCTGATAAACCTGGATCAGTGTCCATTGTTAATGTTAACTTGTGTGATAAAGTATTAACAGCAACCAGACAAACATGACATGTTTTTGAATAAAGACTGTACCTGAAAACATTAAATGTTTTTTAATGCAATATCACTGAAATTTCTTAAAATACATAATGACTGTTTGGAATTAAAAGAAAAGATTTGTACCTCAACTGTTTCTGAAGTTTCGGTTCCTTCTTCAGGTTCTTCTTCATCCTCCTCGTCCTCCTCCTCTTCATCCTCATTTTCTTTGGCCAGTTTGGCTTCTTCTTCAGCCTTCTTTCTTTCCTCTTCATCCTGGCTTTCCTTCATTTTCTTTTCAGCATCCTTTAAAAAAACGGGTGTTACTAATACATGATTTTTGAACTAATACAGAAATATAAAGACGAATATATACGTACAATCATAATACCACCCCCTCCCATATTGAGGGTAGATTTCCATTATTCTCTATATCTTCACTACCCTGAAGCAACTTTCTGATTTCTAGCTTCTCACTTCCAATTACTTTTCTAATGTCGTCGAGTCGAGTGATGAGCCCCTACTCGACTCTCACCAAAGTATCAAGGCTGCTGCTACGTGACACACAACTCAATTAAGATTCAAACCAGGCCAGTATTTTATAGAATATACAAGGTTCGTGTAAATTTGTTACACAGTACCGAGCAAGTTTGATTTGATACCATTAAATGTCCGTGTAAATTATCGTGTCCAATAACACGAATTTTTAGGCAAGTTCCCATTTATTAGTTGGAATATTCACTGCCGAAAGGTGATAGCTGTATTAACATAACACTTTCTGTAACAGTTCTGCTACTGGCCAAAACTTTGTTGTAGGAATCTTTTCTGTACAAGCGGAAACCGATACAAAGGAGGATTCCGAACCTCAAACCAGATAGCTATGTAGATATTTTATATTACCTCACCTGCAATACAACAAACCTTAGTTATTACGAATTAGGGTTAGTGGACTATATCAATTAGCTCGTAAAGCTGAGTATATGGTTGAACAATAAAGTTTAAATTCACTTTACAAACAATTCCTATTAAAGAACAGATGCATCGAGGACAAATGTCAAAATATTAAATATAAAAAAAAAGTATATACAAGATGTAGGACATGAACTGTTTAAACACAAATAATTCAACATGTACCTCACAAAGTGAAATAAACTAACCCACCTTTGTAGCTCCCCACGTTTCTTCTGCAAACTTCTTTGCATATTCTGGGTCATCGGTGAGGAGTACATCATCAAATATTGTTCCAGATTTGACCTGAAACATTAGTGAGAAAATTTTACTTTATGCATTAACAATGACAATTTCCAAGTCATAATACCCACTGGTCATGTTGTAAGCACTATCCAGACCAGATTTGTTATAAACAGTTTCATATATCATCTCTATTAAAAAAAAGAGCACTGAGAAAAAAGAAATTACAATGAGGTTAAGATGAAGCTGTCCAATATTACAGAATCGTGTCGTCATCCCATGTTTACCCGACACACATTTTTAGATTATACAGTTGATATTCTTAAACTAGTCTGCCTTGGGTTCATTAGCTTACAGATTAATAGTAGTCTAGTGATACACTTCAGTTTTATTACATTTTGCTTAACTTTTTGTCTTTTCTGTCATTTCCTTTAATAAGATGGACAGAAAATTACGAAACAAAAACACCGTCAGTACATTTATGAAGGTATAGATTATTTACTGGAACAGACCAGTTGAGATTAAGAAAAAAAAAGACTTGAAGCCAATAAAAGTAGACAGAGGGAATATAATAACAGCAGAATTGATATAAAAGAACAAAATTAGGTGATTAAACCATGTAACAAAATCAACGAAAAGGGGAAAATGGGCTGAAGATTTTGTGAAGACTGTTACAATACCACTAAAACGTAAAGACTTTAGAACCAAAAACGATCAGTTTGGCTTCAGGAGTGATTAGAACACACAATCAAAATGTGTTTGTAGCCTTTTTGGATTTGACAAATACATTGGATATGGTTTGCTGGCCAAAACTACAGCAACTGCTGAAAATGATTGGAAAGACGGACACCTATGTAAGAGTTGACGGTGCTCATTATTACTACTTCTTTAATATCTATGCTGAGGCATTTGGAAGAGCATCCAGTAGTGGTCCTAAGAATCAATCACCGAAAGTAAAGAAGAACATGTAATAGTCTGCCATGTCCAGCGCCAAAGGAGCATTTTGCCCAGTACTAAGACTCGTCAAGGTTGGCTGGGATACAATAGACAAAGTAGTGATATAGGCACTATTTTTATTGTCTGTTTCAAGAACAATGGCTGTAATGGTGCGAACTAGGTTAAGTAAGTGATTATTTAATTATTATCAATTATATATCTAAGTCAGAATTATGGTAATGATTAATAACAGAATATCATTAGAGGAAGGGATAGTACGAAAGGGAATCGGTCTTGGCTGCTCATTATCACCTACTATATGATGCAGGAAGCGGGGGAAGAGTTGAAGAAGATTGGAGGAAAGAAAACCAAGGCAGTCAGGTGTGCACACTATAGCCATGATTGCACGTTTTAAGGAAGAGCTACAAACCAGGTAGAAAATTTTAATGAAACAACAAAAGGAATTAGTGATGAATAAAACAAAAGTAATGAAGATTTCATAAAATGACACTGAAAGCACAAACGTCTGTGTAGAAAAACAAACACTGGATGAGGTGCAACAGTTTTTTTTTTAAATATTTTAAAAGTATTATAGCAGCAGATGCAAAAATGCTCCAAAGAACAGGGAAAGGAAACATTTAAAAAGTTGTTTTTGTAAAAATATTGGGTAGGAAAAAAAAGAAAACAAAGGGAAACCTTTATTGAAAGTGGTGATACAAACTGGAAACACGGACTTTGAGGAAGAGCTACTTCAGAAGTTTTTAAATGAGAATTTGGAGAAGAATGGATAAAATCAGTTGGACGGTAAAGAAACTAAATGGAGAAGTATTATAGATGGTGCAAAAAAAAACAACGTTTCCTGGAACATTATTTTCCAGCAAAAGAAGAAATGGACTGGGCACATGGTTGACAGAGGTGGTAGAAGAAAGGGAAAGTGACCAGGTATAAAGGACTTAAAATAAGGCCCGAGTTTTGGGTCTTATTTTAAATCTATTACACTTTATATTTGATTCTTCGTGCTAACTCTTTTATCAAAACAGGTATAAAAGAGATGCTGCTAGAGAAGAAGTGGCTAACGGAAACATTTTGTTCCAAACCTGCCTACAACAGAATACTGATGATGATAACACCATACCATGTTCAACAATTTATAAAATGATAATTTTTTTATTCAACTAACGACACTGACCTGGGAATAAGACTGGTCCAAATATAAATACCTTTTCAAAAAGAAAACTGCACTTTTTTTTATAGCTTTAAACAGTTTGATAGTTACACTTACATTGGTCTGTTTGTAATTAAGCACAAAGCTACACAATGGGCTATCTGTGCGCTGCCCACCACGGGTATCGAAACCCGGATTCCACCGTTGTAAGTCCGCAGACATACCGCTGTGCCACTTACATAGGTTTGTTTGTAATTAAGCACAAAGCTACACAATGGGCTATCTGTGCGCTGCCCACCACGGTTATCGAAACCCGGATTCCACCGTTGTAAGTCCGCAGACATACCGCTGTGCCAATTGCATACGAGAAAACAGTACAATAATAATGAAACTCCAACTTACCTGCCAAATATCGACCCCAACAGCACAGATCTCTGGGTACTCGTACAACTTTGAATCGGGTACATATTCTGGATTATCAATTTCAGGGTGGATCCATGGACCTTTGTAGTCAGGGTTATCGATCTGTCGTGGTTTCCACTCACCCTTGTAACTTGGGTTATTTATCATTGGTGGTTCCCATTCACCATCCATCTCGTCATCCCAGTCTTCTGGTTTGGTAGCATCAGGATCGGGGATATATTCTGGCTGATCCCAATCCTATTAAATTTAAAATCAATATAATTATCATTGTGCATGAAACATAAGATATGTAAAGAATAACAGTGAAATGTTTAAACTTCTACAGGTGTCTGTGATGCAGTAACTTTGATTTTAACAATTAAACTGCAGCTAAACATTCTATTAAAGAACTACATTTTTCAATCATGTTAGCAATGATTAACATGATCTACCTTTAGTCAGTTTTTCCCACATCAAACTTACCCGACTAAAGGTTATATTATAACGAGCCATGTCATATGTAACTATAAATATGATCATTTTCTGCAGATTCAAATCTTACCTCAGGTTTGGTGTCATCAGGATCATCAATCTTGGCCCGATCATCCCAATCTTCAGGTTTCTTAGCTTCAGGATCTTTGATTTTTTTGGGAGGCAGGAAATTCCAGTCTTTCTCCAGCTCTCCGCTCTCAACCTTCTCATTATCAATTTTTACTTCATAGGTATTGTCTGGACGAACAACCAGCGTGTACACGTGGGTATACTCGTCATCCTAGAATGTGCAAAATATTAACAAAAGGTATTTCCAAATATTATTATTATAGCATAATGTTATCAACCTATTGACAGTACTCATAATATCAAAACTGAATTTTTCAAACATCAGTAACTTGTAAAAATTTGCTCAGTTTAAAATAAAGTACACAAAAGAACACTTTACTAAAACTTAAGTTAATAAAGCAGCAACTACGGCACTTACGCAAATGCAAGTCCCTTTCTGTGAGACAAATATTACACAGGCCTGCAAATTTAAACTTCATAAAAGTTATTTTGGTTTTAATAACCGGATTTTCCATAATTCAGCTACACAGATTTAAAAAATTAATATTCATTTTTTTTTTCTATCGCGTATGGATTTTCTACAAATCTGAAAAAAAAAATTGCCCACATAGATACTTGAAACAGTTGCCTCTTTTGTCTAAGGCCTTTACAAACTGCTTCATCAAGCCCAGTTTTATGTGAAGTGGAGGTAACAGGACTTTCTTTGTGTCAACCAAACTTTCACATTCAATGGTCTTCGATCCTGATATTAGGCTGTCTCTGCCTGGCCATTGCTTATTTATATAGTGTTGATTTCGTGCTCTGCTGTCCCATTCACACAAAAAACATGCAAACTTTGTATAACTGGATTGTTGACCCAATAACTCACAAAGGACTTTTAAGTCTCCATAAAAGTAGCCAACCATGTTCTTTGTATTTGACGTTATTAAGAAGTTTGAGATTTTCGTATGTTTCCTTCAAGTGAACCGAGTGAGCAACAGGAACAGATGCATATATGTTACGATTGTGAAGGGTAACAACTTATAGAGGAATCAATGAACAATCGCCACTCGCTTGGTTCATAGACTGCAGCTCCTAGCATTGGTATTAATCCAGCAATATTGTTGCAATAAACCAGTGAACCTGGTATGGTATAAACTCTCACGATTTCTGTACCAGTAAAATGATGTCCCTGGAGAAAGTAAGTTCTTAGCCCGAAGTCTGGACCCAAAAATTTCTGAAGAATCCTTTGGAAGGTCCAAAATCTCTCACCAAATCATTAAGTTTACCTCGTGTGAAAAGTTGTAGTTCACCAGATGTTTCACGTTCAGAACAATCCCTATCATCATTTCTATTGACATCAGATGAAACTGTATCAAGAGTCTGGTGGAGTAGGTACAGGTACATCAGGTCCATGAGCAACAGGTCTTATAGCAGACTGAAGGTTCGGATAAGAAATTTTCTTTTTATTTTGAGTGTTGCATGTTCTTCTTCTCCTTCCGTAGCTTTTTCCCGTATCTACACGGGGTCGCTATTTTCGGTGTTGGCAGGGTTTTTACGGCTGGATGCCCTTCCTGACGCCAACCATCCCCTAATTTAGCAGTGTAAGACTAGAGGGAAGGCAGCTAGTCATCACCACCCACCACCAACTCTTTTACCAATGAATAGTGGGATTGACCATCACATTATAACGCCCCCACGGCTAAAAGGGCGAGCATGTTTGGTGGGATGGGGCCACGAACCCGCAGATTGCGAGTCAAGCGTCCTACCCACCTGCCCATGCCGGGCTTGAGTGTTGCATGAGCAAAAATAGCAGTTATTTCCGTGGTTTCTAAGCTCACGGCAGACCATTGGAATCCCCAAATGGCAAAGACTTTTTCTTACCTATAGTCCATTGTCTGAACACTTTGACACAAATGTGTAGACCCCATGATTTGTCTTGATCAACAAGTTTTATTCCAAAATAAGCGTAATAAGCTTTTTGACAAATTCTGTAATGTTTTTGCCTCTGTTTCTTTACAACAAATTTACCACAAATGTAACAGAATATGTTTATGTTTGGGCCATTTACACAATATCTTGTTGCCATAGCAACAAATAAGTAATATCAAAAAGAAAAAAATAATAATGTCAAAGTGCACACACACAAACAAATACTATCCAGAAATGACACATCATGTGACCTGTTAACCGTTTATATACTAGTGGCGTGTTTCCTGTACGTTCTAGAACAATCAATAAGGCTCATGTCGCATTTGGTCTAGAGAAATCTATAGCCAGTGGTTGTCAACATTTTAAGCACGACAAAATGTGACCCGATTTCAATGAAAATGGTTCGCTTATGTAAAAGTACACGTGACGTTTTGTGAAAAATCTGTACGTGATGGAGAAAAATGGATATCATTTTCGGATTGAGCGTACAGGAATTACTGTAGAACATTTAAAAATTTCAAGACAATTAAACCATCACCTGTGTTATTTAAGCAAAGCCTGTGTTATTTAAGCTATAGGAAAATAGAAACTAGCGTAGATGGAAAAATAGGTCTAGCTTATGAAATTAAAAACAAACAAAAAAAATCATATTACAGCTTTCTGCTTAGTGAGTAGGTTTACTTACCGAATTAAATCAAGATCAATTAACATTATGTTTACACCTTTAAACGACACAAAGAACACCGATCTACTGGCTTTGAAAGTGAATAATTTGATTGATTATGTAACTAATAAAACCCGAAAAGTTGGTATTTGTGATAAATCAGTCAAACATCGAGTGAAGGGTTTCAGAAAACTAATCTTTTTTTTTAAATCTTCATGGACAATCAACTCCACTTACTTTGCATCGAATATCCTTGTTAATGAGCAGGTTCTTTCCTTTATAGTTAAATATAACATGAACTTTCTTGGTTCCAGGACCACAAATGTCAGGACCTAAAATCAAAGTTAATCAACAGAAATAAAATGTTTCATGCACTTCTTGATATTTTTAATCTGCCAAGCATTGTTTTTTTTACCACGTCAAAAGATAATGCACATGTATATGGTAAAATAAACAAGGGTTTTGTAAATAAATAACTCGAACTCTCGTTTATACTTAACTGACCAAATTTTATTACGTTAATCGATCACATAGTACAACTCACTTTACTTTAGAAACACAAGATTAACTACAACTATTAATAAAAAATAAATAAAAAAAAAATGGAATCATTTCTGGAATTTCTTCCTAAATTTTTCCCACCGTGCATTTATTTCCTTGTGTCAATTTTCTTTCAAATCAGCCTATCAATTAAACCTCGTGTTCTCCGTATCTTTTATGACATCTAGAAAAGTACCTACATCTCGGGGCACTAATAATCCTTTAAAACTAAACACTGTCCAATTTTATTCAGTGTACAAATACGACATCTTACCAAACATGAGCAGGTAAGGGGACTCTCCATGAAGTTCCTTCTGATCTAAGCTGCAATCAAAAATTTTCACGTAGCCGCCACCACAATCAATGTTCTGTTCGTGTTTTACCGAGAACTGTACCACCAGCGTCTTGTCTGCATTGCTGAAAGCATCAAACTTACTTGATATACCATAAAATCTTGCATCCTGAGATGTCTGGATTCCTGAATAGTAGGTAAAAAAACAATGTATCGGTTATTTCAACATGAAAAATGTCGTACGGTTAACCCGAGTTAAAAATATGACATTTCTTATTTGGTTGTAGCTTTCGTACATTTCTTAGTTACCATGTTATACCATAAAAGACTTTGTATTTAACTAGCATCTAACTCTTGAATTTGTATCCAAGTTATCACATAAGTAACTCAAAAATTAATGGAGAAATATCACTTCAATATTTGCCTGATACAAATTGTATCTATTGTAAACAGCAATAAAAAACACAAGTGATCAGTTTAATTAACTTCAATTTATTTAAACGTGTGTTTTATATAAATATCAACCAGTATTTTCGCTCCACAGACAGAAACTGTCTCCGTCAACTTATGAAAAGCTATGTATTATTTTCAGATGAAATCCAATGTTTATTGTATAATAACAAGTTTTGCCACCCAAACAAGTTTCTTACCTTTATTGAGCTCCTCGTCACCATAAAATTTTCCAGCGGTACACACGAACTTTCCCCATTCTTTGCCTTTGTGCTCTGACTGAACCCATCTTTCTTCCCATTTATCTAAAAATTAATGTTAATATTTAAAACCTTCATTCATTAACTTAGCACAAGATAAAGTATAAATACAAACACACACAATATACATGCTCAGCTTTAGTAGTTAGGCAACTGCCTAGTGTAGTAACATTAAAAAAAAATTATATTAATTTTACTTTCCACAGAATCATCTATTTCTCACATCTTTTACTGAGATTTTGAAATGGTGTTCATAAACATCACAGTATTATCAACTTTAACACAGAATAAGCTTCTTCTAAATAAAAAAAAAGGTTAAATAAGTAGCTTTACAGGCCAAAAATCAAGTTTGGCCAAAGCTAAACAGTTCAAAGAAAAATAAAGACACTCCTGATTAAGTGAAAACTTACTATATTTCGCTATATTTTGTCAATGTAATGTGTTGCATTTATAGATGATAATAGTGTATGGGTTGTGCCAGGGATGGGATTTTTCTTTCATCTTGCTTACAGCAGAAAAAAGCCCTGACCCTGATTATATAGTACACACTACACACCATGGAAAGTGTCTAACGAATTGAATTTTTCACTTATTATCATGACACAAAATGGTTGAGGTGTATCATTGTTACAACTTACAAGTATATCTATCTCAGTAAACAAACGACTTTATACAACTTCTTACTTTTGTTTTCTCTCATAGCTAGAGAATGTCTCCTATTCCGAAAACTGTAAACTAAAAAGCTCCATACAACTACAACTTACAAATATTGTATTTAAATTCATAAATCTCTATTTCACGTTTCACTCACACTTTGATTTATTATTAAGTTCTAAAACCCTAACAGTAACAAGCCAGTTTCTCAAAACCTTTTTTTTGTACAAAATATTACTTAACATTATTTTCCAATTGTTGGCAACAGCTCGTTCATGGGTAAACGTTAAATTTATCTTTCCAGTTTAGTCAACATTACCAACAATGATAAAGTTTCAGTTGTCTAATGAAATCTCAGGCTTTATTAGCTTTTTTTTTGTCGTCAAGTCTAATACTAATAGTAACACTAAGCTGACTATATTAATTACTATGCAATAATGGATTTTCAAAATCACATCAACTTTTAGTTTTACAACAGTCTTAAAACTATACAATTATGATGTTACTTGCAACATCATTAGTTTATCATCAACATAGTCTTACAAAGATTGAAAACTAACGAAACGTCAATGTCAAGAGTTGGAATTAATCTACATCATAATTATTATGCTATATACGTTACCGCAGAAGCTTAGATTTACAAATAGAATATAACTTATATGAACAGGTTACTTACCACCGTCGTTAAATTGTTCTTTAAAATATACGTTTGACTCACAAAATACCACAGGGAGAATTAAAAGAGTTGAGAGTATATATTTCATTTTAAAGCTCATTACAGAAAAACGGTACAAATCTAAATACTGGTAAATGATGTATCCTCAACCATACCCCACGCGCTAACAAGCTCTACACATCGGCAGGTTGGCTGCTTTCGTCCACGCGAGAGCTTACAGATGGAACGCACTCATTCGTTGTAAACGTGGCCAATCAAAAGTATCCACGCACCAACATCCTTGCGACTTCAATGAATCTACCACATTACTATATTATTAGGTTAAGACCATTTCGTTTGTGCAATTTCACGTTTTTTTGTTGTTGTTGTTTTGTGTCTTATCAAAGTTTACTTTTTTTAAACTAACCATTGTCTGCTATGATTTGTAAATATATAATACGTGTTTAGTAACTCTTGTTATTTATGACATCTTAATATTTTTAATGAAAAAATTATTTATTTGCAAAATTAATAATAGTGTAAACAGTCCGTTGTATAATTTAGCGCTAAAATAAATGAACAGCAAAATTTAATACCAAAAATTGGTCGCTCAATAATATTATCTTTAGAGAATAAGTTAGTTTAAATACCTAAATATTTACGAGACATCAAGCGGTAAAACACGTAAAGTCAAAGCTATGAATTAAAAATGGTTTATTTTACGAGATCACTGCGATATTATGATACAACTTATCAACAAGAGTGACAGCATTTTTCTTGTTTTAAATAGTGTGCTTAATGTTTGCAAATAAACCTACTTATGGAATTTTCTCGCCAATAAACGAAATAACACTCTTTACTAACACTGAACTAAATCAACCCATTGGATATATCTTAACTTCCCATTGAACTGAATAACTCACTGAATCACAGAACTAACTCAATCAGTAATTCAATAATTACTCATTAACTGTCTGAGGCTTAGTCGTTACTGATTAGTCAGAGGTGTAGCACACGATAGGGTAGATCGGGTATTTACCCGACCGCAAAACAAATTATTATTTTATCCTAACGCTTTGGTTCGAGACTGTAGAATCTGTGCTAATGTTAATACTAATGATGTTTATTACAGATGTGGTTTGTAATACACGGGTTCGTCGTCCCTCCATTGTATGAAAGGCGACTTGGTATGTGGCAGGTTAAAAGCGGCTAGATATAGCATGTGTAGTAAGATTGAAGACACAACTAATATAAATCGCTCATGTTATTAATATCCTGCCTTTTTTTTTTCTACATATTACACGGCCTTCTTGATTTTTAATTTCCATCAACTTATTTTTTGTCGGACTAGTTCATTAGCCTTTAACAATTCAATTCATATAATGCAAAAACAAATTAAAATAGTTTTAAAAAATTGAAAATTTGGTACTAATGTTTGTACAATCCTTTATATATGTAGAATTATATATTAGTTTATAAAAAGTAAAAATGGATTCATAATAAACTATAGCAGAGGCTCGGAAATGGGGGGTGATATAGCACCCCCCACTTTTACATATTTCACTTGTATAGCAACTGTAAATTATATGTTATTAATTTTCTGGAGGTATGCCCCCAGACCCCGTAAATTGAGCTACTTTTGGTAGCACAGGAGCTGATTTTAGCAGTTTTTTATACTTTCAATCTCTTATTGTAAAAGTTACATGTCTAGCCAAGCACTCCCACTTTACAACTCCTCCCTACAACACTATAATAGTGAAAATAAAGTAAAATATACAGAGTTTTCTTTGCTTTTTCTCATAATTTGAGAAAAACTGGTATCTCAAGGTGTACTGGACCGACAAATTAAGTATCACAATAATAGGATCCTTAGGAAATTATACGTAATTTAAATAAATCAAACTTAACCCAGAGAAAAAGAGACTGATATAGTTATAAAAACAGATACAGAGTTTGCCTTAGTAAAATCTCTGTCTTTTTTTTTCCTTTTTAGTCACACACACGTGTAAGTGAGAAAACAAGAAAATCAATTTAAATTACTAGATCATTAATCACTGCCGTGCCTTCAGAGGTTGAGAGAATGGTTTGATAACTAGGTATGTGATATTGAATCCCGCTTGTAATCTCTATTTTTCTAAGTCTTCTGCTTCAAAGATACAACTGTAGACAGTTAGTTACAGGGATACAATTGTCTTTTTGTTTGTTTCTTGTACCGCTCTGTAGAAATCCATGTTGAGTGTTTTTATCACAACACTTCAGAGTCATGTTTTGTTTTGTTCCAGTAATAAACAATTAACATATGAAAATGGCACGTACAATATATACACAAATAGGTTATATAGGGTGCAACAAAATGTAGATATATATATATAGAAAAGGGGGGTCATAAGAGAAAAGTTGCAAGGCCTCCTATCAATAAATCCATTGACTTCTGGACTGGTTTCTTTCAACAATTTTTATTTAGGATGGTATAATATTCTCATCCTTAAGATATCGTCTCCTTGATTCATTACAAATTCACCACAGTCTGGAATGTAACGTTTCCTTCTCCTGTCGTCCTTTAGAGGCAGTTCCTAGTAATATGTCTTTTTAAGTTAGAATTGAAACACCCATCAAGTGGATTACATCCTTCATCCTGAGTAATAATCTATCTAATTAAAGGATTGTGTCTACAGTTCCTGGTATTATGCCCTTTTAAGTTACAATTGAAACACCTTCTGTACTTTCCTATATTGCCTCCCAATGGCTCAGTGGTTAGGTTATGGACTTATAACACTGAAAATCAAGTTCTAATACCCGCAGTGGGCAGAGCAAAGACAGCCCATTGTATAACTTTGTGCTTAACAACAAACGAACAAATTTCCCCAATTCTTAGTTAGCAGTTATCTAATGAATCATCTGAGCTATTCCAGGCCTTCATCAAAGACAGCTGATGTTTTTTAACTTATTGATCTAACGAGGTCATAATTTTAGTTGTTTATCTGTGGCTTTAATTAATTCAAGTTCCTTCACCAACTGAATAGATTCGTTTAAAGATGTACATCTAGTTTACTTTAATCTAACTTGGATAACCATCCATTATAGAATCTATGATTTTATAAATGCTAACGAATTCTCGGTAACATAACTGGGCCACATTTTCTACAAGTTAGACTAAAGTTTCGTCCTTCCTTCTCACTATTCTTCTAAATTTTACTATGGAAACTTTCTTTTGATATGTCACACTAAACCGTTTTCTGGTAAGGCAGCCATAGGTGCTAAAAAGTCGTTATAGCTGTCAGCTGAAAAGTTGCTCAATGATGTTAAATTTAGTCCTTTTAAAAGAGCAGCAAGATGAATATCTGGTTTTTCAATACTTCAACCATTCATTCTGGAAATAGTGCCAAATATCCCTCCGATATGTGGAGCTAGGAAGGTTCTGTGGCCATAGATGTCTCAGCAATAGTGGGTTTATTTATTCCATATTCCAACATGTTTGAGAATGGAAGTATTTAGCAGATGCAGGGAGAGGTCTAGTTTAATCCTAGATGTTTTATTCTGTCACTAATTTTCTTTTCTACTTCATTGATTTTTCTGTTATAATATTTGTCCGTTCCACTGATGCCCTTTGTTGATATTTACTTGTGCTCTTCTGTATCTCTTCAGTTTTGTTATTACACTATTTCTAAACTTCATAGATGTATTTACGTACTACATTAATCCTTCTGTACGCCTCTAAAAGTTGCTTCAATCTTGTCTTCAGTGAATATTTATTTTTGTTCTTAATTCTTCTTTAAATCTTACATCTCTTTCTTTTAGCTCCTCTCTTTACTTCCAGTTTCAATATTTGTAACAAACCAAACAAACAAAACTAGTGCAATAAGATAAAACAAACAGTCGTGGATAAATTACAAATATTGAACATTTAATTAAGATGATGCGTTATAATGAAGCATGTAAGTATTTAAACACTTGTGTTTGTGAAGTTGGTAAGCTTATGAAAAAACGTACTTATGAAGTCGTCGAGTAAGTTATGAGGACGATTGTTTGTTTGTTTTGAATTTCACGCAAAGCTACATGAGGACTATCTGCGCTAGCCGTCCCTAATTTAGCAGTGTAAGACTAGAGGGAAGGCAGCTAGTCATCACCACCCACCGCCAACTCTGGGGCTACTCTTTTACCAACGTATAGTGGGATTGATCGTCACATTATAACGGCTGAAAGGGAGATCATGTTTGGTGGGACTGGAATTCGAACCCGCAGATTGCGAGTCTAGCTCCCTAACCACTTGGCCATGTATGAGGACGAATGGGGTAACTAAATGTCATATTTTCCCAGCTACGGTAGCGTGACGATACAAGTTTCGGTAATTCAAATTATTTTTATCCCGATATAAGAAATATGCAAATATATAACACAAAAGCCGTACACAACGACATATCATTATTATACAACTATGCAAGTATAACACAAAAGCCGTACACAACGACATATCATTATCATACAACTATGCAAGTATAACACAAAAGCCGTACACAACGACATATCATTATTATACAACTATGCAAGTATAACACAAAAGCCGTACACAACGACATATCATTATTATACAACTATGCAAGTATAACACAAAAGCCGTACA
>NW_013668511.1:34671-40221 GCF_000517525.1 Limulus polyphemus | reverse complement strand
CCGTACACAACGACATATCATTATTATACATCTTTATTTACTTTCACTCGGAAAGTCTTTCTACTGGTGATATTTCTAAATACCGAATTTTTAGGTTACACTAACTCGCCTTTTCCCTTCTATTGATATAATTGTTTGGGATATCGTTAAGGAGTATAATTTGAGGTTGGAGACTGTTTCGTCTCACGGTGATGTTTGTTGGTTGGCCGAAGAACCAGTTTCATGCTATTTGGTGATAAATGAGTAGAAAAACCATTCTAAAAGTTAAGAGGGCAGGACTTAGAAATATCAGAGTGGTGCATTGATTTTTGCATTACCCTGTATTAAAAAAAACAAAAACAAGACAAAATTAAAATGGAGGTTTTTATTGATTTTTTTTTTGAAGAGCTACAACTTTCAATTACTGGAATTATCTGCTAATCTTCCTAAGATTTACCCAATAAATTCCTGTATTGACCCTGATTTGTTTTTAGAAGAGCTGATGATCTACACATATGACTAGCTATTTTTTTATATATCTACTTTAAAATCATATCATGTTGTTTATCACACAAGGGATACTAAAAAAAAGGGTTAAGCTTAAAAAAAATGCTATATTAACAAATATTGTTTTTAAAGTTGTACACCACAAAAAAGCTACTCCATATTTTTACAACCATCAAAACCGAAGAATGAGGGGTGTAACATTTTACATTATATGAATAATAATTATATGAATAAATCAGTAATTTCCTATATCATTTGGGCATATATATATATATTCTATATATTCAACAGAAATGTATTCACATTTGGTATAAAATACTTGGTGCAGATGTTAAACTAAAGATAATACAGTTCTATTTCCATATATATGTATTTGTAGAATTGAAACTTTTGTTGTTTTTCTACAAACCAACACAATACCTACTGGCTAAAGTCAGTCTTGTGTGGGTAGATACACACCTTTGTAAAACAACTGTAGCCCTATGACAGGATACTGCAATGAGTAGCATTGTTTATCTTGTTAATTATGGGCAAAGAAACATTATTACTATGTAACATAAAAAAGTAGTTTTACACTGAAGTTAAAACTCTGTATGAATATTGTGCCTTAAATATAAAAAATATATATTTTTCTCCTTCTACAAATTGCATTAAAATATATGAATACTTCATACCATAAATTTTGTAATAAATAGTATTGTTAATTTTTGAATCTCTAATTAAGTTATAATATATATATATCAACATTCTTAACAACAAATATGGCAGACGTTCAACAGATGATTTTGTTGTTAAGAAGTGTACAGGGAAATTTTAAAGAAAATTCAACATCTAAAAATGATATTTCGAAACTACAAGTTCCACAATTTTACTGGAGGCACACCAAGAATCGTGAGTTTTATTCACGAAAATTTGTTCCTAACACAGCATATTTTAAAATCATATTACACTAAACACATAAACTGCTTTTCCCACAAACTAGCATTGTTTTTTTTTACTAGTAACTTCACTTGGAGATAGGCCTGATATCTTACGCTAATACTAGCAACTTCACTTGGAGATAGGCCTGATATCATAGAAAGCTTATTGTACAACTTATGTGACAGTTTTTGAAATCCAAACTTTCTTGAAAAAAACTCATGAAATTAGATTCCCATAGACCATAGAACAGGTAGTTTTATGATATAATAATTTTAAAAAAGATTTTTTTTTATAATCATCCTATACACTGTCATTATGAAAAATATAAAAAAAATATTCCATGGGGGAACATTTATTGTTGTTGTGGTTGAAAAAACAACAAGCATTTCCTTTAAACATTAAACCACTTAGCATACGTGGTTACATATTAAAATAATGAAAGGTAAAAAAAATAAAAGTTTTATTTAATCTATAAGTGGGTATCATTCACTTTCCTTAATTAGACGCGGGATGTCTGGAGATTATATTAACAAGTTTTTAAAACAAAGTAAACGTTTTTGTTGATGTACCTTATGAATAACAAAGAATACGGTAGTTTACTTAAAACACTATTGTTCTCATAGTATATACTGCCAAATCACAACTCTGTGATCACACCTGTCTATAATATTCCAAACGACGAAGACTTGATAGCTAGACCGACCATACCATATGACAGTAAGTGACCCATGAAACTAGGCATCACTCTCAAAGAAAATGTATTTCGCTCTTTCAGACTTTACTAGAAAACAACAACAACAAATGTTATTTTGATCTCATGTCAAATAAGTATTCCCACACTACATACAGTACCATCGTAAGGCTCTTCTCTCAAAAACATGCTTACAAAACATTTCTATGTAGGGCTTTTTTTTTGCAAATTGTATCATACATTTGAAAGAAAAAAACTTAGAAAACAAATAGGCATAATTCTTCCTTTGAATATTAAAACGTTTAAACTTTCACACACATTTCAGTCTTAATTATTTTCAACTTGTTTAAGTACTAGGTTTAGAGTATGTACATGTCACACTCACTTCAAGACATGTATAACTTGGCTCAGAATTAATGGTGGGCAGAGCACAGATAGACGGCATCTAATCACAATCTGAATCCAATTAATCTATGTAAGTACAACACAGGATGAAATGTTGGTTTCACAAATCAAGGTTGGTTGAAGAGGGTAGTTAACATGATTTTAATTACCATCTTGTTCAGTTAGACGAACACAGATTATAGAGACCTGGATACGCTGGATACAAAATGGAGATTGGCCAATGCTAACATACAGGTGAATATGAATGATTAACAGTTTAAATAGCAGATAGTTGGTGTTTTATAAAAGCTACAATGGTCTTTTGGGATAAACATGGCAACCAATCAGTGAGGAGCCGAAGAATCATATAATGTTCTTCACGCAGTAATCGAGAGATGGTCACGGGGAAAACACGTGGAAAATATGAGCACAAGCTTAATGTGCACAAAACAAGTATTAGGGTAAGCCTAATTCAAATACCCTTGTTTTAAGTACTGAAACCCTACACAATTAGTATCATCTTGTGGGTTTTTTTTTACCTTTCAACTAAGTCAATTAGCCAAGCTAGCCCATCCAAATTAACAGAGTCATAAGATAAATGTTAAAAAAAGAGGGTTTTGAATTATAACAGAATATACGTTAATGAAGCTTAATAATATATTTTAAAATAACGTTCAATAAATGTTTTTACGTTAAATCTTTCATATCTGTATATTTTTCTCAAGTCAGTCAAACCTACAATGTCATGATTGTTTGAACCTCGCGTGTATTAATGTAAGGCTTACTCGTCATTTTGTTATAACAATAACAACCCTAACCATTACAACCCAATCTATAAAACACAATGAAGTAAACAATATCTGGAAACTGTACAGATAATTTGTCAAAGAAACAATACATATACATTAAAATATACATCCGATCTTGTGCTTAACAATTTCTCTTAGACAGAAAACATTATTAACATCATAACAAATACTTGTACTGTAGGATTACTTTAATAGAAAAGCTTTATGTGTAAAGTATTTATATAGCAACAATGACTTTAACCCATTAACTGATGCAGGAGCAGCTCAGTTGCTGTTTTCTGACTCACAGATAAAACTGAGTTGCCATCAATCACAATAAAACGGCAATTATTGTCATTCGCATAGAGTTATATATGTGCGACTGACGGATATCTCCGTCATTCGCAGCTAAGCCATAGAAGTTCAATGATGGAAATATCCGTCATCCGCAGTTAATGGGTTAATTAAGATTTCTATAAAAAAATAAAGTACTCGTGCAAAGATTCTAATAATTTTACAACCTGAGGAGAACTCAAACCATATTTATTGTGACACTGGAAATTTTAGATGTAATTCAGAACTGGTTGAACGAATTCTTAAAATATGAGTTTTTTTTTTCATTATTTCATTTATATTGTTCTCTACTTCAGTGAAAACATTACCGACAGTCTCCAAATGACCTAATGTGATCTTATCTATAGATGGAAGAAGCAAATCAATCAATACGTTACATCCTTCCATCATATTGAAAAACTAACAAAATGATCTGGTTGTACTGCAAAAACAGGATGTTTTAAAGTTGTTTGTAAAGAAACATTGTGTTCTTCAAGGGAGTTCTGAGCATAGTGAAGTACCAAGCTCTTCAGGGTCGGATGGACGTCATATGGCTCGGCAAAACCATAGCCTTTACCTGTCTTATGGATCAAACAGTGCCCTACCTTGCCATCAGCTCTGAAAAAAGACACATTTTTTTTTAGTTTTCTCCCAGTTATCGAAATTATTTTTGTTTGTCTTTAACGATAGAGGTGTTTTTACGTAAAAAACAACAATATAAATTAACAAACGCAAAGGCACACCTTGAACACATATGCTCAACTGTAACAGTACATTTTTAACATCGTCAAACTGCACAATTAAGGTGATGAAAAACAAAACATAAATTTTGTTGTTCATGTGATGAATACACGATACTCGTTACTACACAGCTTTTAAACAATACACAAAACTGAAATACTACCATCTGAAACCAGAACACTAGCTCCACAAACTAAACATCAGATTATGAAACTTAACCTAGCTGAGCTGATCATGAGGAATGTAACGTAATGGATCTTTATGTTTTTGAATTGAACAAAAAAATGCCATTAACAGAGTTTTGATATGTACAAAATAACAGCCCAAGATTTAAGTTCTGTTGAATAAAAAAAAACCTTCTAGCAAGCAACTCATGCTGAATCTTTCAATACAAAAAGCATTAAAAACTAACATGTTTCTATAACCAAAATTCAAGAAATGTTAATTTACTGACTAGTCTATATTATGTGTCTTACAGAACAACAAATAACTATGCGAGTCTGCAATACAGATTTGAACCCTTAAACTACTGACTTGTTTTTCTTCCATTTGCTCCAGTACGGTCAAAATATTGCATATCACTGAGCCATTTTATGTTTTTGCCTGTTTAAACACTCAGTGTAAAGAACAAACCGAAAATTGGATGAAATTATTCATTTTGTACGCAAAATGTCCAGAGGGACGAACCCCTTCTGTAATTGGTGGAAATAATTGCAATGGTTCTCTGGATGTATACCGTACCTGTGAAAAATAGGACTTTAAAGTTAACCTTGACATTTGCTTCCCGTCAAAATGTATTTTTGCCTTAGATGCTGAAGGTAGAATCTGTAGAATTCTGAAACGTTTATCCGTGTCCCTTCTGATATATATAAACAATGTTGTTCATCATAAGAGTTATTATCCTCTTTATCATCAAACTTTGTTTTCCTTTAAACACACTGATTGCTAAGTTGATAAATACATAGTTTGGAAATTAGTAAAACGCACGTGGAATCCTGGCCCTTTTGGTAATTCTAGGTTAATACAATAAGATGTCACGAACTTTTACATACCAAAACATACAGAGCTCTCACAAGTAATTCTAGGGTTAATATAATAAGATGTCAAGAACTTTTACATACCAAAACATACAGAGCTCTCACAAGTAATTCTAGGGTTAATATAATAAGATGTCAAGAACTTTTACATACCAAAACATACAGAGCT
>NW_013668511.1:26202-33746 GCF_000517525.1 Limulus polyphemus | reverse complement strand
TTTCAAACTTCAAGTGAAAACTCTTGATTTTCCATGACCAGATATTTACAACTGATTCTAATAATTATGAATATTTTTTTTTCAAGTTAAATTGTAAAAACAATTGAGATTAACTGATGAACATTTTGTAAACAATGAGCATACACACAAACACATACCTTGCTTTTTCTTTAGCAATCACATGAGGATCTTGAAAAAAATTTTCAATTCTCTCTTTTTGCGACTGCTTACCTATCAATGACCTGAAAACAAAATTTTCAGTTTTTAGCTATATATTTTTAAATAGTCCCTTGCTCATAGAGATGATTTTAAACATCAAGCTTTTAATGTGTTTCTGAATTAAGCAATCATTTGATTGAAGTGACAATCGACTCGTGATATTAAAACATGGCTTAAAATTTTATGAATTACACAACAATATAAAACCTAAAGTTCCATCAATGTTCGTGGCAAACACGGATCTTTAATGTCTATTTTGTGCTTGGTATTGCATGGATCTTTAATGTCTATTTTGTGCTTGGTATTGCATGATAGGCTTGATCTTGGAACAAAAAAAAAAGAAAGGAAAAAAAAAAGAAACCATTTGAGATTTTAGATATCGCGGTAAAACTACTGATGGTAAACGACAGAATAAATTGAAAAGGAACCATACAAAAAAGTTGAACTTATTTTGTGGCTGACTGGTATCTTGTTTGTAATGTTATCCATTCCATATCTCGAGCAGTTGGAGAATGAAATTGATATTCATGCTATTCTTTTAGAAGACATGCTGGTCAATTAACCAAATGCCTATGGACTTTGTGTGATCAAACTGTTGAAACAGGCTTAGGGAAAATGTTGTTCTCGAACATTAGACAAGTGAAGTGCTAAGTATTGTGTTTAGACATGACAGTCTTGCAATGGATATTTTTGTAATGGAAACTATTCTGCAGCACTATTCTTGATGTGCATGGTCATCAAAGAAACATGACTGGACCTAGTGATATGGACTGTAAGGGCATGACAAGGCTCCAAAATTGTTTTGATATAACATACTAAACCCTCTGTATTTGCTCATGGACTTCCTTGAATCAAATAAAACAAACCTGTAAATCCAATATTATTGCACTAGGTAGGAAAATGTTGTTTTGTAAGTAGTTAAAATCATCTTTTATTGTTTTGTTTATGCGAAACTAGTCTAAGCTCCAAATATTTTATAACATAATGTCTGGCAGTCAAATATCAAAACAAATGTAGCCATGGATGGAAAGAGAAATTTTTGCCAAAATTGAAAATTTCTGAGCATTAACAAACAATTCTTTTCTTCCAACCCTGCCAACACGTGAACAATCACCAGAAGTAGGCTTAAGAAATTAGTCATTGTGCAGGTACATAAATGTAATAAAAAACAATCAGCAGCAGTAGGCTTAAGGAATTAGTCAATGTGCAGGTGCATAAGTGTAATAAAAAACAATCAACAGCAGTAGGCTTAAGGAATTAGTCATTGTGCAGGTGCATAACTGTAATAAAAAACAATCACCAGCAGTAGGCTTAAGGAATTAGTCAATGTGCAGGTGCATAAGTGTAATAAAAAACAATCGCCAGCAGTAGGCTTAAGGAATTAGTCATTGTGCAGGTGCATAACTGTAATAAAAAACAATCGCCAGCAGTAGGCTTAAGGAATTAGTCATTGTGCAGGTGCATAACTGTAATAAAAAACAATCACCAGCAGTAGGCTTAAGGAATTAGTGATTGTGCAGGTATGTAAGTGTAATAAAAAGAACGAGTCAAGTATGAAACAAGAGAAAAAATCAAATGAATGAGTCCAAAAATTCATTTTTGCTTTGTTTGTTTTGCACAAGACTTTTCTATATTTGTTTCATTCTAGCCCAAAGTGCAAATACAGTTTTCTGTATACCCAGTATGGAACTTGCCCATTTCTTCATAATCCTTTCCATTGTCACAAACATCTTTTCGGATTGATCATTAACAAGAATGGTCATGAAAGTACAAACTTTAAGCCTAACTTACTACTCAGTGTTTTATACTTTTTAAGTTTTTGAAAATGAGACAAAACTTAAGTAAAAATAGTTGAAAGAATGAGTTCAAAACAGTATATGAAAAAACAACAACAACAAGGAAATAACATACTTAGATGATGATTTTCACCATTCAAAACTGGCCATCATAGAATAACAATTTTTGAATATTTTAGAAGCATTTTTCTAAATTTCTTGCTGTTCTTTACATTTTACATACAAATAAATACTCCTTATTACTCAAACTCACTCTCGTGTACTCATATAAACAAAGAGTCAACCTACATTTCAAGTTGCTCATGTTTCTTGTGCAACAGATTCAAATCAGGCTTCAGAGAGTTAATTTCCATTTCTAACAGCTGGTTATAAGACGCTCGGTGTTTAAAGTCATTCTCTAGCCGCGTAGTACTTTCTTGGATTGTTCCTAGACTCTTCTTTAGAAGATCAATCTTTTCGGTAAAACTAAAAGATAAGCATCAATACAAGGTCATAAGTCAATACTCAAAACATTATTAATCATTTTGTTGCAAGTCAGTTTTTCAACAAGAATTAAATATTATCACAACTTTGCACTATGGACTTTAATATTTGAAAATTTAGTTTTAAAAATAAGGCAGCTTGAATTTCACACATTTTAACAAATGCATAATTTAATATTAAAAGGTATGGATATATTCAAACATGTTCAGTGTGTAGTTCAATTACTAATATAACCATTTCATGTTGTATGGCTTTTCTGATGTCCAGTGTGTAGTTCAATTATTAACCTTTCGCTATGTGTTGGCCAAAGTACGCATGTCATAATGTTTTGTAGAAACTTATTAGGTTAGATAATAAAATATAATAATAATTAATTCTTCATGAGGTATGATCACAAGCAGCTTGTGTGTTATGTCATTCAATACAGTGATGTGAGCTACGTGTTCACTATGTCATTTACAACTTGTATGGCAGGGTTATTAGTTAAGACACGGTTTAAAGCTGAAAAAAGCAATATATATAAGTATAAACAGATGTATACTGTTATGAGCTTTAACTTATTTAGGATAAACAAATGAAGTTTCCTGTTACAATCTGCAGTCATTCTAGAAAGAAAAAAAGGGTAATTTAGATTTATTTAATGGTGGTCACAAGGTCAGTCAAATCAACTGAGTCTGCTTAGGGTAGGAAAAATAACAGTGTGTTTGTTTGTTTTGAATTTTGTGCAAAGCTACAGGAGGGCCATCTGCACTAGCCGTATCTAATTTAACAGTGAAACACTAGATGGATAGCAGCTAGTCATCACCACCCACTGCCAACTCTTGGGCTTCTCTTTCACCAATGAATAGTGGGATTGATCATCACATTATAATGCTCCCACGGTCGAAAGGGCGAGTATGTTTGGTGGGACGGGAATTCGAACTCGCAACCCTCATATTATGAGTTGAGCACCTTAACCACCTGGCCATGCCGGGCTAGAAAATAATGGATAAAAGATAGAGTTTTATTGAAGAAAACCATCTGATATTTATTTAGGAGGTTTTGGAGGTTATACAAATAAAAATTTGAAAATTTTCAGATGGATAAAAGTATTTTTAATCTTAAAATGAAAACTGCTTTGTACTTGGAGCAGTCAACATTCTGACTCCATATATTCATTGACAAATAAATAATGACGTATTTAGAAAAATACGTCATTAAAAGATGTGATTTTCTGCGTAAAAAAGGCTTAAAACGTTTACCGAAAACTTGCCAAATTTTGTGAACATAAACCATATTAAAGGTTAAAGTATGGAAACTGGTGGTTACTTTGTGCTTATATGGTTGGTCAAATCATATGTCTATAATTCTGTTTTTTACATTTAGCATGTATCTTGATTACTAACCCAATCATTTCATGTTGTATAGCTTTTTGCTGATGTTCAGTGTAAAGTTGAATATGTTCTCCAAACAATGCAACCGTTTCATCAATGGCATCCAGAGCCTGTCTTTGTAGCTGAAGTTCGTGAAAAGTATTGTTGTAGTCTTCACAGAGATGACCCTGTTGCTCAGTTTTCTGGATATACACATTGTTAACTTCCATTACATTCTGAGCCCCTATCTCTACTTCAGTTGTGCTCTCCTCCTGATTTTCTGCCTGAATAAAACAATTTTACATACACAAAGTATTAAATATTCAATTATTTGTAACATCATAAAAGCTTACCTACATTTCTAGAACAAATAACCTTTTATATAAACATGAAAAATCAAACGTTAGGGAAAAGCCAGAGAAAAACATATGATACATACATAGTGGAAAGACCAATATAAAGGAAAACTGGAGTCTCTTTGTTTTAGAGCAAAGGCACATTGGGCCATATGATGTGTCTGCCAGGGGGAATCGAACCCCGGAATTTAGCACTGCAAGTCCATAGACTTACCTATGTCTCACTCAGGGACAAAGGAAAAGCCAAAGAAAAATGTACGGCATATACTATACGACAACATAATGAGGCATGAGCTCGGTGTTACATTTTTATTTGTATAGGTTGTAATTTTTTAACATTTAACTTGCCAAGTTGATGGTGAAATAGGTGAATACTACCTATTGGTGACTATACAATCTACTTATGAAGCTCAAGTGTAGAGGACGACATTTCGAAAGTCTCCCACCTTTCGTCTTCACTTTCAACTCATTATGAATACCCTGCCTAAACTATGTATCATAAATGTGTTCTTGAATCAGCAATGACCAGATTTTTTAAATTTTTACATTAACGCAGCTTTCTGTCAAAGTTCTCACTTCACAGTATTGGTGTAGTACATACACCATTTGTAACAATTCATGTTTTATACATGATTCATGCAGACAGACCTGCCTACAGAAATACATAAAACTGATGGTCTCATAGTTGTGCACAGTATATGGAAAACTCTAATTTTTAATAATAATATTTTACATTCACTTTTATACTGAAGTAGAGAGAAACAGGAAGAAGAAATTTATACTTATAAAGTATAGCTCTAAAAAAAACCTGTTTTAAAAGAAAAACCGTCGATCTACATTAGTTTACAGAGCAAGACACACAATATTTAATATTTTATTTTCATCTAGTGTTCAGAACCCGAACCAACCAACAACTGTTTTAGTTTAACATTCCCTAATTATTTTATCCATACATTACAGGAAAGAAAAGCTTATCAAGTCACCTCGTTCACATCCAGTTTTTAAGAAACCATGAAAGGCTAAGTGGTCTGTTTTGTACCTAATCCACTCATGTTGCTCTGCTTACTGAGCCCATGGGATCATGCTTACTGATGTGACTGAACACCTTAAGGACCTTTTTAATGCCCCTCCCCCTATTCTCCAGCATCTGACAGCATCTCCAGTTTACTTCAATTGTACGCATGCGACTGTAAGGAAATATTTCAATATATTTTACCATAACGACTCCTAAGAACAATGCTTTGCTTAGCACCCCCTCTGGTGTTAGGGACAGATGCCCACCTCAACATCAGAACATTTATTACAGAGGTTCTTTCCAGCTTGAGTTTTTGTAAAAACTAAGCTTCACATTATTTTTAATTGTGTAAGTTTTTTTTAAAGTATTTGATATGTGTCTTATTCAAGCTACAGGTGGATCTGCTAAGATGGCTCGATACATCAATTACCTAATAGCTGAAAGGCAAATGTATAATATTCAAAGATGCAATGCTGTACATAAAAGCTTTTACTCGATTAAAAATAACACCTTATAGCTAAGTTATTTGCTGTTTCGATTCTGAAGTGACATCAGTTATTTCAGGTATTTTTAAATCAATTATTTACATGCCTTGAGGTTGTTACATTAATAATAAGTTCTGTCTTCCTCATATAAAAATAATAATACAAGGTTTTCTTATTATAGTTGATCATTAGATTTGTCATCTTTATTTTTTCATGTACGGAGAATATTAATAAGTAGAAATACACCTTTTTTTCATTTGTTTGTTTTCGCTTAAGCTCAAACTACTCAATGGGTTATCTGTGCTGTGCCCACCACAGGCACTGAAACCCAACTTTTAACATTATAAGAGTGCAGACTTCCCACTGGGTTGTGCTTCTGAGCTGGAAGCTAATAAATTAATAAGTAATAAAAAAAAAGGTACACAACCTGATCAAACCTAGATACTGGATAAAGCAGTTTCAGATCTAATGTTTTATTGTACTGGGAAAGTGGGACTGTTCGATAATAGTTGATTAATTCCACGACACTGTTGAACTTCAGAGGTTCGGAAAATCCAAAGTTTCCATTCTTATGATATATCCTAATTAACTTGCTGGTTCCTCCTTTTCTGAAATGACAAAGAACACATAATTATTATTAAAACAAGAGTTTCAGGAGCAAGGTACTATACAGAAATGCAAACACAATTGTTCGCTAAAAACTGAAGGTATAAAATTGAACAACTAATTACTTCTGAAGACTTGATTTAGAGTAAAGTCTTATAATAATAGGGTTGTCTTAACAACAAGGAAAATTTCAATTATACAAGCTTCCTCATTTTGTAAGCAGTTAAATTCTTTAAATATTTTACATGTTAAATAACTTACTTCATTATCTCTATAATTAAAAATTGGGTGTCCATGTACACTCTACCTGATTGTAAACTATTTATGCACCAAACTAGTTATGGGTTCATCACTTGACTGGTTAACGTCATGATCCCAATAACACGAGTACAAAGATAAAACTTAAAAGAAAAATACTGTCAGCATTGTAATTAATCCGAACAAATACTGGTAGGACTTCCTATTTCACATAGAAAATGAACGAATCCACCCAAATATTTTTTATACAGTTGTTTACAATGAGTGTCATGATAAGCAAAATCCTAAAATAACTCCACAGTGACTTGAGGTTAATATAAAAAATATCAATAGATATTGAGTGACAAATTTAAGTGGATGAAACAAATAAGAGGGATCATTGTTTCCAAAGTTAAAGATCTGAAAAAAGTTGTTCCAGTCTAGCTAGATATATATGTATCTGAAAAACCGAGTGTTAATTTCTCTAGAATTTTCAATTATGATTCTAAAGTTTTCTTGTGACAGAAATATTTGAGTTATATGTTGACAGTTCAATTTTCTTTTTTTACTCTTTCATGACCAGGCACGATTCATGAAAACTGTATTACTGATTGACTTGATGTATATATATATTTTACTGAAGGTTTGCTTGTTTTTGGGATTTCGTGTAAAGATACTGGAGGGCTATCTCCATTAGTTGCCTCGAATTCAGAGTTGATAGACTAGAGGGAAGGCAGCTAGTCAACACCACTCGCTGCCAATCCTTGGACTACTCTTTACCAACAAAAATGGGATTGTCTGTCACATTATAATGTCCTGACAACTGGAAAGGTAAGCACATTTGGTGACAGGACCTAAACTTGTAACCTGCAGACTGCGAGTCAAACTCCCTAACTACCAGGTCATGCCAGGCTTTTATTGAAGAAAGGTCCTACAAACTATGTATAACTGGAATCAATGTAAAAAATCCTTATCAAATTATTTCGGTAGCCCCC
>NW_013668511.1:24610-25697 GCF_000517525.1 Limulus polyphemus | reverse complement strand
TTTTGGTAAGATGTCATAAATACATTTCCTATCAATTAAATCACATAGTCAAAGCAGTTTCTACTTATTATCATAGTACAGAGTATACGATAAACAAAAGCTGAACAAAAATAACGATGTAACTGTTGTTAATGCACCAGTTGAGTTGCAGGAAACAACAACAACAACAATAAAGCTCACACCCACCTTGTGATGTCCCCCCAGTACCATTCTGCTTCTTCTAAAGTGTTGTATTCTTCAGCAGTATTGGCAGCAAGGTTGATGTTGTCCCCTTCACTGTTAGTGGTGCTTGCAATGAGTGCTTCTGATGGTAAATGACTGGAAATATCAGATAGGCAACAAGGTGGATAGGCTATAAAGAAGGTTGCTATTAATATCAAATAAGCAGATCTGATGTTAACATTTAACAGCCGATTCATGAGAAAAGGCACCTTTTTCAGATGTTTTGATTTAAGGTGATATTTTATTTGAGTCTGTGACATCCACATCAATTGTAAACTGGTGTAAACAATGTATTTAAGAAAAGTTTATGATGCACTTTTGGTTCATGCAAAATTTGCTCTCCAAACATTGTGCCTCTCCCAAAGAGCAATATCTATACCCAATGTGTGGGGGAGGGGGAGTATTAGATATTGGAGTTCTATAACAGAGCAACTGTAAGGATGAAATAAATGGGTGAAATATGCATTATATCTACATAGTGGAAAGTTTACCAGTTATCTTAAGTAGGCTAAGACATTTGATTGAATTTGATGGTCTGTTGGGAATGATTCATTAGTGTGAGGTGGGTGTGCTCTCAACCATAAACTGCCTTTGAAATGCCACAACTCTAGTAAATGGTCAAGTGGAACATCCTTGTATAACTTGACCACAATTCAATATCACAACTCTAGTAAATGGTCAAGTGGAACATCCTTGTATACCTTCACCACAATTCAATATCACAACTCTAGTAAATGGTCAAGTGGAACATCCTTGTATACCTTCACCACAATTCAATATCACAACTCTAGTAAATGGTCAAGTGGAACATTCTTGTATACCTTCACCACAATTCAATATCACAACTATAGTAAATGGTCAAGTG
>NW_013668511.1:20782-23915 GCF_000517525.1 Limulus polyphemus | reverse complement strand
ACCACACCTCAATGTCAGATCTCTAGGTAATGGTCAAGTAGGACATTCTTGTATAACTTGACCACACCTCAATGTCAGATCTCTAGGTAATGGTCAAGTAGAACATTCTTGTATAACTTGACCACACCTCAATGTCAGATCTCTAGGTAATGGTCAAGTAGAACATTCTTGTATAACTTGACCACACCTCAATGTCAGATCTCTAGGAAATGGTCAAGTAGAACATTCTTGTATAACTTGACCACACCTCAATGTCAGATCTCTAGGAAATTGTCAAATAAAGGATCTTTGTATACCTTGTCCACACCTCAACATGTACCTCTTGGTGTTGAAAACTGAACAGTTTTTACCAGTACCAGCTTCATTTGGTCTTGGCCACAATACTAGTCCTAGTGTCATTATGTTCCATATCATTGGCAGAAACTTTTTCATCATGTCCTGCACAGTTCAAAACATTTTGACCTTGCTCTTCAGTGCTATCCTGACAACTGGACATGGATGTCAACATGTGCTTTTACTGCTTAGTAATAAGATAGCCACATAGCTATCTCGTAAATCGATGAAAGTTTGGAACCATGGGTTGTCTGCCTCTAACTACATGACCATCTGTTTAACTGAAAGTTCGTAGCATTATTCAGACACATCACGATAAAAAGATACTTTGATTTCCTCTTTATAAAGACCAATTATTTTAGCATCATATTTTGTACATCTGGCTCATTCAAGTGCAGACCTGTCTGCACCTTCAAAGTTCAGAATTACAATTATGCTAGCCCAATGCATTTCTCCGTTTGCTGTGACACCTAGGGAGCCGATAGCATGCACTTGCATACTGTGGCTTGCATACTGCTCTACTTCTGTACACGCCTTACATCCATTTGTTTACCCCTTAGTACACCTTTGGTTAAAATACAAATGACAATAATTGTATTTTTCTTGTGTGTTTGTGGACGCAGTATTAAGAGTACGGTAACTTAGTACCATGGCATCTGATCTTTCTTTCCAGAAACATATATTATGCCATCTTAGTTTTTAATTGGGACAAACATGGATGCCTTTTTACATGAACTGGCTAATAAGTTTTAATATTCTCAAGAAAGTTTAATTTGAGCTACACACACCTTGATTGGTCTTAGGACAATTTGACTTGTGTTAATACCATACACTTTAAATTCGTGATAAATATCTAAGTTTTGTATCAGTACATTAGTTATATATTTTAGACTACTGCTTGGGAAAATTTTCAATATCTTACTTTTTATCTTTGATTCACATCCATTCAAGACATTTAAAGAATACTGTCTTACATGTCTAAGTTTCTAATTGTGTATACACTTTTTCTCCTTTTTACTCACAAACACGTTATATTCTATTTTCTTGGTTAGCGGTTATTAAATTGCATTCAAAAAAATGCATGAAATGAAAAACCAGACTTCAAAGCTTAATGGATTCATGAGAAATATTTTGTTTTCTTCTTATAATTAAATCCAAAATAAAAAAAGACAAAATCACTAGGATGAACAAACTACAAAGCCAGACAATCTCGAGCACCCTATAAATTGAGAATTTGATAATACAAAAAAAAAAAAGGTTTACTAATAAAGGTCGCATTTATATCTATATCACTATATTTTAGAACTATGTTTTTTTTAAGAGATGTTTAAACTAAAAATTATAATTAGCCATTCTTCAAAGATGAACTTGGGATCATCTGAAATGTTTTTAGCATTACCAGATTAGCATAAGTACTTTTTACTCTCTTACCTTTAAAATATAATGTTACTTAAATAAGATGGTTCTTTCAACTTCATTAACTTGTCTTTAAAAACAAATAGAGGCATTTGATAAATTAGCTATCAGGAAATATCGAGTAGTCAAAACTAAAATTACTTTTTTAATATATTACAAATTAGGGATGTACGGGTACCCGTCCAGATAATCGGCTCTGGCCGAGTGTCAAAGATAGGTATCTAAGCCCTAATCTTTGTGGCAACTAACGCAGTACTGAGAGTTGCAGTCAATAATTGGTTTAGTTAAAAAAAAGTTGTTCCGAGCAACAAAGACTGACTGCCCGCTGAAAGTCGGGAATTCAGAGAACAATAGGGGTTAATAACAGGCATGGCTTGAGAAGTGGGTTTATGGGGTAGGTGGAGGTTTTGAGAATAATAGGGGTTGGGGTTTGAGAAGTTGGGGCTCGGCATTGATAGTTGAAAGTAAAACTTGAATGTTCTGTTGGTGGTTATTCGGTTAAATGTCATAAACGTCAATTTTGTTTTTGTTTCTAATTTTTGTGTAATTTTTTTTTGGGGGGGGGAGAACTCAGTCCCAGTTGACACCCGGGCCTGGCTTAGTGACCGGGTACCCGGCCAGATTTTACTACCTGTGCATCCCTATTACAATTCCAACATAAACAACTTCTTATCTGCAAATATTCTTAGGATATAAACCTAAATTAGTAGCATACTTGTTTGCACAATTCCGCAAATAAAAGCCATCAACAAATACCTTGAGATAACTTATAGAGACTTCACAAAAGATATCACAACAAAATTCATGTTTTTCTTTATTACAATACCTGTAGCTGGATCAAAAACTGGCATTTTCTCACCCCAGTCACACTTACGTAACAACAAATCCACTATACGAACGTGTGCTTCTATGTTGTGTACTATTTGTCTGAAAAATACAAATACTACACTAGTTTAAGAGACAAAAATTACATTATTTAAAAGTCTACTACATACAATTACACACACACACAAAATAGTTGCAATTGTGATGGAAATTGCTATACCAAGATATATTATTCATCCTTTGATATCAGTGGGAAAACTTTAATTTGCTCTAAAGGTCACAAATTAAGCAAAATAAAACTACAGTAAAACAAAATAAAATTAACAAAGTGTTTGTTGCACCACTGCAAAACATGCAGGTAAAAAAATATTCAGGAATAAGTAGCATGTCTTTGGATGATACCCCTAAAGATGTTGAATACATTATATCAAAATGATTTTGGAGTCTCAACACATCTTTAGATCCGTGTCGCCACATCCAATCCTGCTCTATTTGATGACAATACACAGCATGGTCACAAGTAAATAGACACCACCTTTTCAGAAAAAATGAAATTTTT
>NW_013668511.1:12470-19782 GCF_000517525.1 Limulus polyphemus | reverse complement strand
AAAAATTGAGCAAATCTTGATTCGTCTGAGAACAATACGGTCTTCCAAAAGTCCAGAGGCTTGGTCATCATATCACTTGCCCACTTCTTTCATCTGACTATGTAGGCAGGTCTTAATAAGGGCTTCCGTCTAGCTGCTCTGCAACGATAACCCAATTCATCATATCACTTGCCCACTTCTTTCATCTGACTATGTTGGCAGGTCTTAATAAGGGCTTCCGTCTAGCTGCTCTGTGGAGAATCCGTTGAACAGATTTCGGGTTCATCCAACTTTGGCCACTTCTGCAGTCGTTAATCTGGGATCCATTTCGACGTTCCTCTTGACAGCCCTTTTTGTCCACTCCGATGGACCAGGATGACCCCGGACGCTGCTCAGTTGTTCATTGCCGTGTTTCCTGAACTGCATGATGATTCTGTTGACTGTCGAAAGTGGGATTCCCAAATTCTGCGAAATTTGCCGCTGATTTATTCCACCATCTGCTTGACCAACTATCCTTCCTCTAACAAAATCTGAAAATTCGAGAGAACCTTGAGTTCTAGGCATGTTGTAGCACAAGATAATTAGTGTGTGGACCATTTTCATTTGTATAGTGCTCTGTGAACACAAATTAGTTAGCATAAATCAGTTAAATGACGAAAAATTAGGTGTCTATTTACTTGTGACCACAAGTGTATATCTTGACAATATCCCTGCAGCATAGTTTTAACTGCAAAAGGATCCACTGTCAGACTTTCATGTCCAAACTATTCATTCCATACCTCCTTTCTACTTTCCATAATCCATCTAGTGTGTGAGGATAATGGTTTCCCAGTTCCCAATTCAATCACACAGAAATCAATACATTGCATATGGCTACTTGAAAGGTGTCTTCATAACAAATAGCATAAATAGCCATTTCAATCTCCAGCTGCTTGAGGTATGCAACAGTTGAATGAGAAGTATGACTGAAAGTTGGCTTCGTTTTCAGATGGTGACCCTCTTTGATTGTGCTGCATACTTTTGCCTGGGTCACATGGGTGGCTTTTAACACTGACCTTTGTGTTTGTGGATTCTCACCTGTTAAAAAATGCCTCACTTTGCTTATCATGGCTTGGGGGGTACAACTTGTTAAACATCTCTGTCTGGATGATCCATGTGCCCCAAGTTGATCTATATTTATTTCTTTTCCAATAGTATTAAGTACAAGGGATATCCTCATCTTGGAAATTCTAAATCCCAATCTGAACACATTTTTATGACCTAAGTGTATGAATACCTTATGCCAGAAAAGGCTGTTTGTTACATACCTTTACTCAAAGTAATAAATTTTCTAAGCGATGTCAAAATGTAGTTTTGATACATGTCATTCCACTACATCTCTATACCGGTTGTGGTTTTCACATAGTTTGCTGATTCTCATATTCAAAATCGTTTTAACATACTTAATCCTTTGTATAAGAAACCTTCAGTTTGTAACAAAATTTATTTCAATTATGAATAACTACACTATTCTTGAACCACTGGGGACTTACAGGAAGTAAAAAGGTGCAAAACATCCATGTAGGATGTTAAAAAGATGCAGAATACCCTTGTAGAAGTTAGATGTATGCTCCACGAGGAAGAACCTCCTTAAAGAAACCTTCAGTTTACTAAAACGTTAAGAACCCTCGGATGTGTTAACACGATTAACTTCCCTATCTTATATGCATATTCCTGGAAAAGTTGTTCCTTAACCTTATGGGCTTTTGTTTGGAAAGACTGGTTTCAACATAATCGTATGTTCACAAGAGGATAAGGGAACCACCATTCTACCACTTACCTAAAGACCTCCATTATCAATACCCACATCAATTCCTTCTGATGCCTAACAGGTACATTACATAGAAGTTGTGTATCAGTAACTTAGCAATAAAAAAAGCCAGTAAATGATTTTAAAACTACCATTTCCTAACATCATACTAGCCTTCTTGTAGCATTTTCAAACTACTGAGTGGGCATTAAAGATGTGTGCTGTTATCTACTAACAATACTTTCATTCCAACCAATAAGCAATAACTTTTATGAAAAATAATTTCTGACAAACTTTTAAATAAAGAGTAAAGTAAAATGTTATGGTTAGTTTTTTTTTTCTCACAGATTAGTTCTGCACTTTGACAAATAAAGTATTTTACAGTTTTAATTTCATCACACTGAGCACGAAAAGTGTAACACCTACATAATATGTTCCAATGGTGGACGTAGAAAAAGGTGACACATCATTTTCGTCAGCAAAGTAGGTGATTCCCTTATTCCACGAATGTACTGTAACCAACAGAGTCGGCAGAAGAATGACATTATAGTTTGAAGGGTAAATCTGTGGTGTACAGGAAGCTGTTGTACTAACTGATTGAGGCGACGAGAACACTGGTCATCATTCCTTATTTCTACGAGAAAAGAAAACAGATGAAACGAACAAGCGACATATTTACATTAAGTACTGTAAGCCATTGTACTGACTGACTGACTGACAGACAGCACATTGATCATCATTCCTTATTTCTAACAGAAGAGGGAATAAGTGACACAGTTCTTTTGCTGAATCATTTGCTGTACATTGAAGAAGCGACACGGAAAACCCATGTAGTAATTAATGGGATTGATTGAAATATTTATAGAATTTTTTTTATGTGAGTTATAGATTATTAGAGACCACATAACTAAAAGAATGGATCCACAAGCAACTTGATGCATAAATAGTTCATATTTGTTTGTTTGTTCTTAGATATTTGGGCTATCCATAATTTTGATTAGATGGACTACAGTCTACCCCCACCCACTGCCAACTCTTGGGCTTCTCTAATATAACAGTAAGACTTCCCTGTCACTCTTTTAATGCACTGACGGCTCCAAAGTGACAAGCGTAATTTTGTGGTAACAACTACATGCAAACTACAGACTCTGAAAATCCCTGGCCACTAGGCTACATCTGGTCCAACAGGTTAGTTAAACATATTTAACGAGGTTCTAGATGAACTCCATCATTAACTCTAAAGTTAATATCCTTGAAAGTGCACAAATCATATACTAAAGTAATGGCTGATGAAAATGTTCTGTAGCTTTCAGTAAACGTAAATATCATCATGACCGATGGAGTTTCTTTACTGATCACACTGTTAAAGCAATATATTGTCATTCTACTGTTCTTATGCGATACAACTAGAATTAGGATGAAAATTCTTACAAAACAGTTTTCACATCATTCATATATGCAATTCAAATTATTATTATTTTCATGGAGGTAGCTTTTGACCCCTTTAGGCGTCGTTATCAGGGTTATTGAACAAATAAAAGTAATTATACATTTATATTGTTCATTAACCCTAATTAAGAACTCCACTAAAAGAATATGGAATGAATATAAGAACCTGATAAAAACACATTTTTAAAGAATTTTCTAATTAATATTACTGAAACTACAACAGAATGACTCTTGAAGACAGCTAGTTAGGTTTTATTTTACCCAGACAATAAAATAATTATTTTACAATTATATAGCTGGTCAAGTGTATAGTTATCGACTATAAGACACTCCTACTGATTACTTTTTGAATAACACATTTTTTGAGTAAGTGACATTGTATGTTAATTAAATAATGGTTATATTTTTGAAATTGTAGTGAGCCTCAGCGAACTGGTATATTCCGAACAGCTGTGATGATCTCTAGGGACTGATAAAATCAATGTTAACAGTTTGAAAAGTCTTCTTCTAACCACTACAGGGGGAAAAAATCTTGTTATACAATTTAGAAATGAGCTGTTGGCAAGAAAAAAAAAGTCAAGCAGACTTACTAGAAGCTTCCAAAAATGTTTCGTAGCTTTCTACGGGTATCACAGGGTTTGGCAACTCACGGAGGTATTTCTTTAAGGCACCAGCAACACAGCCGAGTTCATAATTCTGAAGATCTACATTATTGACATCTGAAGAAAAACAAACATTAAAATATTAAATTGTACATAACAGATTTAACTTGAAATTATACAGTTTGTACACAAGTTACGAACTAAGCCTAAGGTTTGGCAGTAGATTGCTGTAACCTTGATTTAATACACCATAAGTCATAAGGGGGGTGGGGAGAGAAAAAAAGGATAGTATCCTGTACCCTTAGTACTTGTTAGTAATGGTTTAGGAAAATATATTTCAAAACAACCAGAAAGTTGGTGTTTACTTATCTACTAGTTTTAGTTTGGATCTAATGGTAAAAATCTAAAAAAATTAACAAACTATAATAATAAAAAAATGATATACCTTTATCGAATTTATCTTTTAGTTCATTTACAGCTTCCGATGAAGAAGAACACATAAATACTTTGTACAAATCTATACCTATTGGAAAAAAAAAAGAAAAGACAACAACGGATGAAATATTGAAATAATGCAACATAAGAATTAAAAACTGATATATTTTTTAGTAACCTAACAATCGCAAGACCGACACGTGAATCACATTGTACACCATCCACTAGAACATCACAAGTCTTTTGGTTTTAACAATGATTTGTCAACAGTTGGAATCTACTTATTAAAACCTTTTGAACGATGCGTAATTTCTTTATAAAAAATGCTCTAAAACTCGAATTCTTCAATGTAGGTGTAGCCCTACAAAAGGAAATATGTTCACCTGACTTATTATTAACCAGATAAAAGTGCCAAGTATTTAATGTTTACTGTAAAAACATTTTCTGTCTAGATTATCATGCATACATCACACAACAAAATAAATATTCTTTATAAATGCTCGCTATAATGATGCGATTATTTTAGCTGGCATAATTAAAAAACACTCAGCCTATATTGTTACTCACTCCTTCCTTTAATTACATCTTCAAATTAAGGAGCTTTGTTAAATACACTAGTGGTGGATTTTAGAAGCATTTTCAGAATAAATTCTAAACATGTTTTCAATCTAGGAGTAGTGTAAATCTAATTCAAGGTTGCAACAAGACCATTTTTCTCAATCAACTGCACGGTAAGCTAAAACGGACAAATTCTGGCTCAGCATATAATGTGCTGCCCTGAATACTGGCACGCAGAAGTCCAACTTCCAATATCTGACAGTTATGGAAATTTTGTACATTTTATCTTTTTTCTACTAACAAAAAAAATTCTACAGCGCTTGAGAATAAGAGGAAAAATCCATTAGAAAAATGTGCAAACTAACTCGTCATTGTGGTGTTCAAATACAAATGGTAAAATCTTTCCGAATTTGTTCTAATATTACCGTGTGAACGAATGCAACTGGATTACACATATTTTTTAGGGTAATGTGATCTGTTTTTAAAATTATTAGATAGTTCTTTGCTTTCCTTTTAATGGATATGCCTAACAAGTGCACACATACAAAAAGGGTTAGCTACCCGCTTTGATCTTGATATGTTTATTTAATTATTTAAAAGTCTGTAAACCTTGCATAAATTAACAGTATATATATATATTGTATTCCTATATAAATACTTATAACGTATAATTATTTTAAATATTGAAAATGTTAAATAAAACAAACTCTCTCACTTTTGTTGCGTTTTCCTTGTTCTTCTATTTCCTGAAGACACAGTAAAACTACTTTTGGGGCTGATAACTTGGTGGCATCAAAAGATGTCGTAAGGTCCTGTCCAAACACTTTGGCTGTAAGGTTTAAGGAATTACAGAAATATTAAAAACTAGTTCACAGTCGTATTAAGGTGTTTCAAACTATTTTACAAAAACAAAATACCAACTTTTAAGGTAGTTCAAACTATTTCATAGTCAAATGTCAACAGCTAAAGTAGTTTAAACTATTTCATAAACAACTGTCAACAGCTAAAGTAAATCAAACTACATAAAAAGGAAAAGTTTAAACACAACTGTTTTCAATAATGGTTTCAGTACAGAACTTAAGTTATGATAAACACCTTAAGTTATAATAAACACCTTTACTAGCACACAAAATCATTATGATCAGGAAATTTCTCAAAACATAAAAAAATACTGACTCACAATCTGAAGCGTGAAGTTTTTTTTTGGTATTTTAAAACCATACAATGGTTCCTAATAAGTAGCTACAGACAGACAGACTAAGATAAATGTTTTTATACAATTCTCATCAAATACATTACACGTTGACTGGTATCTAATCTTCAAGCTCGCTACTTAAAACAGATGCTCAGAAATATGCATAATACAACCCCACAACAAGTGCATAATGTATACCTTTTCAAATCTGGATAATGAGCTATCACAGGAATAACATCGTATTGAGAAAAAGGTATCAGAGATGTCCACTGATATCACAATTGTACAATGTCACTGTTTCTAGATCACTTGTCACAAGTATAACTTCATATATGTTAATGCACTGTGAGTAGTGAGAAGAGCGTTGACTGATAACCTAATTAGCTCACAAACCAAAAATAGCCACACAAAATGGCATACGTTTACAATAACAAAGAGTTTCTTACTGGTCTAGCACATTCACAAAACATCTTTGATATTGTTAAGTTAGTAATTACAAAGTTACTATATCCACTGTTAAAGTCTTCAGCTCTTGAATAGAAAAACAAAAGTATAGTAAACAATGAGATACTAACGAGGCCGAAAGGGTAAGTGACTCTTCTGGCTTTTAGATGTCTGACAAGGTGGCAATCCAGTAGCAATACATATTTTATGGCACCCACACTCTGAAACCATATAAATAAAGTTCAACACACACACACACAACTAGCACAGTCTATAATTCAATGAATAATACTTTTACTAAAACATATACATATTAGGTCAGTCGTTAAATGAAATTTACATCTCATTTCAGGAAGGCCACAAATTAAGTCTAAGTCCAGCATGCTGTTAATCCAAGCATATATCATAAAAGCTTCCATTTCTAAAGTTGCTAACCTTGACACTTGAGTTCATCACGAACAACTCCTTTCAAACATACATGACACTTGTCACACTTGTCTTGATGCGCAACCTGCGGTGACACTAGAAATAAGAATAACAGAAATCTTTAAGTACTCACAGTTCTTTATAGAAACCTAGACATTTCACTTTAACTCTAGAATACCAACATCTATACTATAAAGCAGCCGTGTGTCTGTTTGTAATGAATATCTTCCAAATTCCCGACCTCTATTGATTAAACTTTTAGCGATTCTTGCATAATACATTATAAAAAACCTAAAACCTCTTAGTTTAATCCTTTTTTATTTCTCATTTTTCTGAGTTGGATAGCAACCCCCCCCCCCATTGCATGCACATTATCCAACTGTCCCCAACAGTACTCCCCCATTGCATGCACACTGTCCCCAACAGTACTCCCCA
>NW_013668511.1:3885-11470 GCF_000517525.1 Limulus polyphemus | reverse complement strand
CCCACAACAGATCCCACAGCACCTCGACTCCATCATCTCCCAAACATTTCCACACTTCTGCTGATATTTCATCCGGTCCTGTGGCCTTACCCCTCTTCATCCTCCTCAAGGCTCTCTTTACCTCCTCCCTACTAATCTCAGGTGCATCCCTCTCGTTCGCTGCCCCCTCTCCGAAAACCCTTCTCTCATTCTCCTCATTCAAAAGCTTTTCGAAATATATCCTCCATCTATTCTTTATTTCTGTCTCATCACTTAGTACGTATCCTTCCTCATCTTTAATCTGTTTTATTTGTGTAATGTCTTTAGTTGCTTTATTTCTCCTTTTCGCCAACTTATAGATCTTTTTCACTCCCACCGGTGTTTCCAATTCTTCGTAGATGTCATTTACTGCACTCGCTTTTGCCTGCACAACTGCCTTCTTCGCTTCCTTCTTGGCTGTTCTTGCTGCCTCTCCATCCTCCTCACTGCCCGATGAATCCCAATTTTTCTTCGCCTCCTTTCTTTTTCTTTACTTTCTCCTGCACTATTTATTATTTGGTAGTTGCCACCATCCCTAAGTTTTAACTACTGACTGACCGGAAGGAAAACAACCAGTCAGTATAACTCTGCTACCCATGCTAAGCGACTGACCGTCACTTTTGTAAAGCTTACCAGCTCCGAAATCCAAAGTTCTACCACAGATCCAAACCCATGCCTCACTATCTAAAAAGAATGTTTATTACTAAATTAAGCTGTGGCTAAATTCTCTGTGGCTTTCTAGTAGAATAAGAAAAAAAAAGTACATATTTTGCAGTGTGTTTTATAAAATTTATCTGGTGTATACTGTTTGGTTTTCCAAATTTAAAATTAAGGCAGTTATAATTTCTATTAGATATATATTAATCATCTCATCTTGAAACCTATTTGATATAATTATCATAAACGAATATTAAATTATATGTTAATGGCGATCAAGAAAATTATGAAAACAAACAAATATATGTAAGTCATACTTAAGCAAAACTGCTTGAATTATAGACAAACATAATATTCAAAGTCTCTTCTTTATTTGTTTATTTTCCTTTTCTAAATTGAATTTTCGATTAGTATGCAGTTAAACGAAAAACATTCAAGCGACAAACTTAATAAAAGTTTAAAATTTTGCATTTCTTTGCTCTCGGCTTAACATATGATTATAACTATTATTTTCAATAAACTTATTTAGCTTCGATAATCTATCAGGATGAAACAAAAAATACTTACACATAACTACGCACAAAAATATTGCAACACCTAAAAACTTACCATAATTTTCACTACAAAATACATTAGCAAAGTTTTGGAAATCGTCCATGGATCTCTATAAAAAACAAAACAAATTGCCAACATGAACTTGAATTTCAACATTAACTGCAACATCATTCTTGAAAAGAACAAATGTATTAACAATCAACATGACATCATGTTCTATTCAAACTGAGAATAATAAAACGAATCATAAAAGTGAAAAAAAAACAACAAAGAATCTAATTACATATAATTTAGGATCGAGAGAAATTTGTTAGATTTAAATCTAGAAGTCCTCATTTTATTAAACTGCCCAAATGCATGGTGTAGTGACATTCAGTCAATCTACTGATATTTGTTATTAAATATACTTTAAAAAGACAGAAGCAGATTCATTAATTTAAGTTCTATGGTTTCACTTTTTTATTCTTTTAACAATACATTTTACAAATAAAATTAGTAACCATTTTGTTATTCATTAATAGAGGTCTTGTTTTAAGTACTAACTAAAAATAGCACTCTGGTTTCAGTTTTGTTTTTTTGTGATATAGTACACTATTTAAAAAAATAATATTTTATTCCAAAAATCTATTTGTTAACATAAAGATAAAAAAACAAGTGTTTAAAAATCAATTAATTCATTTTCACACCAATCTAATTTCAAATTATTTTTTTAAGTACATTTCTTAAAATAAAAAACAATAAATTACAAAAGGGTACTTAATCAGGCAGTAGGATTACTTATAATTTCAGGTTTCATACTCACAAGTTCCTCTTTAGCTCTGCAAAGTTCATCTATACAAACGAGTATCGCCTTTTGATGGAATTCATCTTGAACACCCATATTCTAGTGAAAAAAACACATAGAAAACAATTATTACAGCTATTAATTAGCCAACAATATTATTACGTACACCACAAAACATTTTTCCATTTGGAAGTCATTCCACAATTCACACCACGGAGACAAAAATTACATTAACACTTCAATTCCTTTCAGAGTTGAATAAAAAAAATTTTACAACATTCACTTTGATTATATCCTCTTATTCACGAGTCTTATAAGTACTGAAATTAAAAAAAACAAACTCAGCAAAGGTTAGTAATGTCCTAGAACAAACTTTTCAACACACAAGACTGACTCCCAAAACTGTCGCAGCCCTAAATATAAGTACAACCATTTATGTATAAAATATTCTGTCAGTTCTTTCTTTTCATGAAATCCCACAGACCAGCAAGGTAGTTGTGATGGACCGACATTGGTCCGAGGACGAGTGGTTGTAAAACAGTATTCTAAACCATGAAACAGGTAAACAGTCACTTCAAGGTTCATTCAAATGACTTCCAAGAATATCAAAAATAATGCTTCATCTTATCTCCAGAGGAAGAGGAAAATGTTACGAAATAATAATAATACTTCTGAGTCTAACTGTTAAACTATGAAGGATTAACATAAAGTAAAAAAAAAAATGTTTCATATGAAAACAAACTATAAAATATAATCTCCCAAACAAGAGGATGGATCTTTAATATTTGTCTACATTTTCCTAAGTACCTAGATATCCAGGTAAACGTTTTTTTTATCTGGAGATTTAAGCATAAATTTTGAATTGAATTTTTCTGTGGAAAGCTAAAAACCTTTAAAATTTTCCATGATTTAATTTCAAACAGAAAACATTTTCAGTTGTATGAAATAAAAAAAACAGATAAAATCACTGAGAAAATCCTGAGAAACTTTTGGCATACTAAGTATTTTCTCCTCGATTCACATTTTCAGGTTTCGGTGACTTTGTTTTCATTACCGAATATCTGAAATGTTATGCTGCGTTAATTATGAGTTTGATCTACATCTTATTTCTATACGAATGTCCTGTTAAGGACCACCTGTGGCCAATTCCAGTGTAAGTTCAAGCACTGTTGACATTGGCTGACAAACTTAGGCATAATTTTCAGTTCGAAAGTAACACTTTATTTATTTTAGAACTGGCAAATACGAACATGATACCCATACCTCCTAATACTATGCGTATTTTGTATACAAAATTTTGATTTTTAATGCATTTTTGTGTAAAAAATTAGTATTTATGCAGTCATGAAACTTATCTTGAGCACCGTAAAATTTTACTTGTTTGTTTGTTGTTAAGAGCAAAGCTACAAAATGGACTATCTATTCTCAACTCACCATGGGTATTAAAACCCAGTTTTTAGTGTTAAAAGCCATCAGACTTAAAACTATGCCAGTGAGGGTCATTTATTTTATTACTCTATCAACTTCTCAAACTATAACCAAGTTTATCTTTAATAAATTTTACTTTTCAGTAGTTTTCATGTTGCAAATAAAAATCTGTTTATTATTCTATCTTCATAATTAGCAATTCAAAGTATTAGCTAACAGTATTATGACCAGTCAAGTCTTACAGTTTTGATCTGTATAAATTCTCATCAGTCCGACTAGATCAACAATATGGAATTTTATCAAAATGAGATTCTTGTGTATGCAGACGTGTTAAAATTTTAAATCTTGTTACCCATTACAGAAGCTGTGAATCATCAGATATAACAGGAAACCAACAAGACTCACTAAGTACTCACAAAAGTTTCAGTTTCATACAACTTCTAAAAATTCAAATATAGAAAAATAAACAGTGGAATCTTTAATAAATTAGAGTAACATGTTCGGTTGTGGATAAAATAAATTCCATAACTTACAGAGCTAAAAAGAAGAATTAAGAGGAGATTCGACTGAGGTGTTTAAGATTATCAAGTAATTTGAGAGCATCGATGCATCATTTTTTTTCATTCTTAATAGTGGTTGAGAAAGGTAGGACAAAAAGACACAAATATAAATTTTGGCAGGTTAAGAGTCATCTTCAGCTTAAGACAGTTTTATTTTTCTAACAGGGTGGTTGACCTTTAGAACGGGATGTGGTGGATGCAGTAAATGGAGTTTAAGGGAAGCCTTGATAACTATTTAAATGATAATGGCTGGATTTGAGTTTCTTTGTTGCTGTTTAAAATTTAGCACGATGTCCCGGAAAGCTGTGGTTTTATCTCAAAAGCAAAATCAATACCTTAAACGTCTATCCACTTACAAATAATTTCTCTTTATCCAATAAGAACAGGTCTGAACCTCTGATGTTTTTAAACCCAAAGATCTCGGCATAATGATAAAGGTTTGAGGCAGCCACCCATTCTGCGACATTGGCTGCTGACCACGGAATTGACGGCTGTAAGAAATAAGACTTTACGTGTAACACAGACTTGTACATTCTCAAGAATAATAAACTAATCACAAAATAAACAACAAAAAACATATGCTAATCAATACAATAAAATACGAGTGTATACAGTGCCATACTACAAAAGTTATTCTATATATGTATCCATAGAATTACATATTTCAAACCTTGTTACAAAATATTTATTGTACTTAGAGACATATCAACATTTAGAAATTATATGCAAACATTTCTTATCATGTTTGTCTTTAGCAGATAAAAGATTGAATAATAATACACTTTTGGACGTAGTTTCAGTTTTAGCATTTAAAAACTTATAAACACACTTTGCAAAATCATATTTACTTTAAATATCAAAAAAAAGTTTTGTTTTAGCATGTGTTGTAAGAACGGTGCTAAAACAGATTCAGCATATCTTGCCCAATAGATATTAATTAATTAAGAAAAACAATGATTAATTGTGTTACATGAATGTAAAATGTTGAGCTTCTCACTCGGCAACAATCAGTGAAGGTCAACTCATGACATCAACACTGCTGGAAAGTTCTTGCTACACCTCTTGTTGTTGTTACATGGTTTGCTACTTTTTATTTCCAACTATGCCTTATTGTGGCCCGGTGGTTAGGGCGCTCGACTCGTAATCTGAGGGTTGCGGGTTCGAATCCCCATCACACCAAACATGCCAACTTCTGCCTTTGCCTGGTTCCAAGTCCAGGATGACAAAGGGGGAGGGTTGGGCGCGGGGCTAGCAACTCCACCCCGTAAAAAACAACCTGCTACAAGTAAGTGGAACAACACCTTCCGTTAGCGAGGTGCTGTTGCGGCCCTATGCTCTACTGGGAGTTTACAGGAATAGAAAAAAAAAAATCCCTTATTGTTGTGTAGTGTAGTATAAAAACAGGGAGAAGTTTCTTTAACTATCCCAAAGATGAGAAAATGATGAAGCTGTGGATGGAACAAGAGAGACGCAAGACATGGGAGCCCAGAGAAACAACTGTTTTATGCATAGACTATTTTTAAAGAATGGACTATGAGACAACACCTGAAAAGTATAGGTCTCAACTGTAATAACAGATCAATGAGAAATGCTGTTTCATACCTCTTCTGTTATAAGTGTGTAAAAAGAAATATCACTGAGAAGCAGTAAAGGGTGCAGTTAAATAACTGAACATTTGTATATGTTGTACATATGTTCTTGTCGAGTTCCAGTTCACATAAAACTGATGGTTCCTTTTCTTTCTCACTTATTAACTCACAGTTGTTATTAAATATCTTTCTTTTTAATTTCTGATGAAAACATCATTCTTCTGTGTCACCAGTTTTTGTTTTTATGAACGTTAGCAACTGCTTTGATTGGAGACCCATAAACGAAACCTTGATGGTTCAGTCGTAAAACAAAATGTAATGTTCAGCATATATTTGGGTGATGGCCATTATTGGAGTAGATTAGCTTTACTGTGATGTGCAATCATACGATTTTTCAATGTTGTATAAAACATAGTCCGTGTTTTAATCCGTCTCCTTCAATTGTGTCACTGTCTGTTGTAAAGTTGGGCCTTTCTTCATGACCTTCATACTCTTTTCTGGCACAATCTGATAACCCTGGACACAAATATATTCACCTCATCCTTTAGAACTTCATAATCCTCATCTGATGACAACACGGTGTTTATAATCAAGGACTTGAACAAAAATGTGCACATGAAAAGTACCATTGTGAATAAAGACAAAACAGCCTGAGATAAACTTGTTCAGGATAAAAATTTACATGTTAATTTTCCAGCTATTTATACATAATGTTGCAGTTATTTTCTTTCATTAGCAGGTTTTTAAAATTATCTGATGAAAATAATTCAATGTCCACTCCACTTAATCTATAATAAATTAGTTTATTTCCACCTTTATTGTTTCTACAACTTAGAAGTTTGAACACATGTACACCGTCATAAATTGTTGTAGGCCTATGTTACAAATGATGTTCAAACTTCACTAAAAATATAGGACTAATGTAAAATCAAATCAATTTTTTTGCCCAAAGTAGCCACATTAGCTAATACACTGATTGATTCACTCCATTATCTTCTGAAACCTAATTAGTAATTAACATGTCTTGGTAATAATCCAGGTATAAAATTTACAAAATAAGAAAATGTCTACACTTGACCTTTAACTAAAATAACAAACGAAACAATAACACAAAACGATAATGTCTATTACGACAGCGGAAGTCACGTAACGCTAGTAATACGTCATGAGCTACTAGAAAATACATGTCCCTTCGTGAAGCCTCGAGTGTTTACTGGTGTACGGTATTCTTGTATATAAGACCGCCAACAAGTGACGCCAACAAGGTAATTGAATTGCAGACAGAGACAGAGACGTAACGTCTTTCTTTATTAATTAATGTCAGCCTTAAACATTAATGTGTGTGTTATTTTAAATTATTTGAGTTTTGATCAGTTTATCTTGATAATATAAATTATATGGATTCAAAAACACATACATTTTCTAGTTTTTGTTCTTTTAATTACTCACAAACACATTCATACAAATCAATATTCATACCAATTACCCTTGAAAGGTGTAATATTAATAGCCAGGCCTAACCTAAGTTTAAAGTTTAACAACTCTACATATGCCATACTTAAATCACACTTCAAACCTCTATACAATCCTGCCATATTAGTTCAGTAACAGCTCTACACATTTCTGTCTTAATAAACAATCGATACTCATAACCAGCTATAAACTTAAGTAACAACTCTAAATATTCCTAATATACTGTTACGTCTCCGTTCGTTAATTAACATTCCGTAACTTCGTTCCGACGAAACTTTAGCGACACAAGTCCTTACTTAATAAAACTGGTTTATTCTTTCCGAATATAACTTTACGATACACTTAATTTCAACAATCGCGCTAAAACAAACTCTATAACAACGAACGTTAACTTAAACAATACGTCTCTCTCTGACTGCAGTTCAATTACTCATTACCTACACACACATTCTATGATTCCGTCACGTTGTCACCCTCTTATATATACCAGACTCCCCTATATCTAGTAAATGCTAGAGCAT
>NW_013668511.1:0-3599 GCF_000517525.1 Limulus polyphemus | reverse complement strand
TTTCTACCATACTTAGTTCACACTTATACCTAAGTTATAGCCAGATCTAACCGTTAACAACATCTATATAATTTTCTACCATACTTAGTTCACACTTATACCTAAGTTATAGCCAGATCTAACCGTTAACAACATCTATATAATTTTCTACCATACTTAGTTCACACTTAAATAACACTTGTGTTAAATTACGAAAATTAATGTGGCTCATGGAAACAAACTCACTAAAGTTATCTAATCAGCTTATCAATATGGATTTCAGGAGGAGTGTGAAGTGTTGTCCCAAATTAAAGTTAAGGCTTAGAAGATGCTTATGCAAATTACTGTAGAACAATAAATACGTGGTTCGTTTTTTTTCATATAACTTTAGGTTTTCTCGTTCATCATACTATCAATATCATAGTTCAAGTCAAGTTTTAAGAACGTTTCTTCCATACGAAACAAATATTATCAATTTTTCAATATTAAGCCTACTTCCTACTTCTTACCAAGTACAATTAAGAGAAGTTTAATATTTGCGAATAACATACAAGAAAATAAAAAGCACTTTTAACGAATAATCATTAAAAATATTCAAGTTTTTTGATAAGTAAAATCTTTCTACTTTATGTATATTTAAAGGATTTTCCATTTTAAAAAGTAATCAAAATTCACCGAGATTATGATAGACGTAAATGCCTAATCTATGATAATTGCCATCTAACGATCTAATCCGATGAAGCTAGCCATAACTAAAATTTCCAGTTCGTTTATAATTACAAGCTGTTTATGTGCTCTCTTTTGTGTTCATACTAATGTCATGATGCTTTATACTATATGCATTAATTAGTGTTAACAGATGTCATACATTAATGTAGCTTCGCTACTGACATATTAACTTTCACATTAGGTAATTACTGTTTATAACTATGATAATTTTTTTAACAGTGATAACACGTTCACATTTCTGACTTATTTCCACTCCTCCTCATGGTACCAGATACTACCAAGATCAACGATCCCGACTACAGCAGCGACACCTACAACTGCTACAAGTACACGCAGAAACAGGTTCCTGTTAGTGACTTGGCAAATGGTATTAACCCTTTCCTGGTTGGAGTAGTGCATGGAGAAGCAGGAAGACAAGCAATTGGAATTTCAAATTATGAAAAATGTACAAACCTCGTTAAATTACAAAACCTGTCTAGTTCTTATACACCACAACCTTGTTTAACATCATTACTGGATAGGTCCTTAAAAAGACCATTTTTTATAACCCAAAAGGGAGGAAAAATGTATGAATATTGTTAATAAAACATGCAGACATACGTTTCTGATTTCTAACAATTCTTGAAAATTCTATATTATCTTTCACTGTCAAGTATTTTGTAAAACGTCTTTTTAAAAATAATATACTTCATTTTTCTTTTTAGTGATTTCAACCAATTATACGTTAGATATTTTTTGTTCGGAGCTGTAGAACAGTGTTGTTGATAAAACTATTAGTAGATGACACTTTACATGTTTTTATTAATAAATGTAAAATATTAGTTATGATACAGATAGCCTTTTATTTTAAAAGTAAGTTAGATTATGGGAACAATGACCAAAGATTGAATAGGAATTTAATGTTTCATCTTTAGTTTTTACAAACTTAAATATAATTTAAACGTGTTCACGTACACTTTTGTAAGATTAGAATGACGATAAAAATCGAAATCACATTTTTTTTTATATTAAACACACAGTCATTTCATCACAGTTACTGTTGATTTTAATATTTATTATATAATGTTAAAGCGTTTAATTGTGGCTCATACACGTAACGATAACTCTAACTGCAAACCGCAAGAAACATTTTATAAACTGAAAAAAGTTGAACTCCAAATAATTGATCTGATGTAATAAGTCCAAGTTATGCCTGTGACACTACGTCCTACTCCAAATGATTGATCTGATGTAATAAGTCCAAGTTATGCCAGTATCACTACGTTCTACTCCAATTGATTGATCTGATGTAATAAGTCCAAGTTATGCCCGTGACACTATTCTTAGAACAGATCAAAGTTTTCATTTGTTTGTTTCTTTGAAGATAAGCACAAAGCTACACAAAGGGCTGTCTGTGCTCTGCCCACTATGAGTATCGAAAACCGGTTTCTAGCAGTATTTAGATATACAGTAAGCTATGTTTTTGTACAGTCTTCATGGACGTATGTCTAGAATTTCCCAGTTATAAGATTTAATATATTATGATATATTTTTCACGCTAATTTTTAGGGGAGAAAAATTAAAACTTTTTAACGCAAAATCTTACTTTTTTTTAACTTCGGTTTTTTGTACCTTATTGACAACGGTTAATTTTAACTTCGTTTTTGTTTGTACCTTATTGACAATGGTTAATTTTAACTTCGTTTTTGTTTGTACCTTATTGACAACGGTTAATTTTAACTTCGTTTTTGTTTGTACCTTATTGACAACGGTTAATTTTAACTTCGTTTTTGTTTGTACCTTATTGACAACGGTTAATTTTAACTTCGTTTTTGTTTGTACCTTATTGACAACGGTTAATTTTAACTTCGTTTTTGTTTGTACCTTATTGACAACGGTTAATTTTATATCCAACTTTTATTCTGCGGCATTTTTTGTGGAAAGCTATTACAACAACTACGAAAAATTATCTTCAATTCGGAACTCGTACATTTAGAATCCTTGGCTTGACTCGCATTTCATTTAATTGGAGTTTTTTTTTTGTATAATTATAATTGTGTTTGATACCATCATCGATACACCTCGTTCTCTTCAACACAACCTTTTTAGTAAATAGAAACCTGGTGTCCAAGGATCAAACTAACTATAGCGAGAAGACTGATTCATTTCGTGGTATGTTTGTTTGTAATTCTCTTGTCTAACACTAGTATAGTACTTTAGTTAAAACATTTAGAAATCATTTACACGCGCTCATCTTCAGCCCTTGCTTACTGTGCTAATCCACCTGCGCACTTATTTCACAACACTGTGTGAAGGCAGTTAGAATTGAAGTCGTCATAATACACGAAGACAGTAGATCATATGATCATGTAGTTCAGCACTGAATGGTTGTCGGTGACGTCAAACCAAAACCAAACCCAAACAACGTGGTAATGATTTTGAATTATAAACGTTTAATCCTTTAGAACTGAACACAATCGAGGATGTTCAGAAAAGTTTCTCTTCATTCCCACTCAAGATATTACGAATTAGAAAAACGTACTCGAGAAATAATAAAAATAAAGAAAGAAGAATATAGAATAATAAAAACCTTGCATATTTGATTTTTCAACTTGAATGTCAAGCAAGAGAACCGATGGCGGCACCAGGTGGCGCTATTACACGAAATCACGGCTAGCGCAGATAGCCCTCGTGTAGCTTTGCGCGAAATCCAAAACAAACATGCTCCTACCTTCAAAATATTTTTTTTAATCTGTCGACGGGGGGGAGTCAGTCCCATATCGATAAGAAATCTTAGTAATTACAGGAAGAGAACAATTTTCATGTAATGTACTCTTGAAAAGAAGTATTTTGATATATATATATATATACATGTATATATACTGTTATACCATTAGTTAATGGTTCAGGAT
>NW_013668510.1:153507-158726 GCF_000517525.1 Limulus polyphemus | reverse complement strand
ATCGTTTAATACTGTGAATAAAAGACCTTATAACAACAAATCTTTTAACACTATGAATAAAATACCTTATAACAACAAATCTTTTAACACTATGAATAAAAGACCTTATAACAACAAATCGTTTAACACTATGAATAAAAAGACCTTATAACAACAAATCTTTTAATGTTATGAATAAAATACCTTATAACAACAAATTTTTTAATACTGTGAATAAAAGACCTTATAACAACAAATCTTTTTCTTTAATTTTTCAAAGTTTCAGTCACTGATCTCCAGTTCCTTTGTCTGGTATCAAAACCCAATTTTTAGCCTTAATAAACCATCGGGGGGGGGGGCGGGAGCAGCACAGACAAATTCATGTATGTCCACAGTTTAATATATGTATGATTCCAGAAAAGGATTTACAGCCGAAAAGTTTAAGGAAACCACAAGTTACTAAAAAACAACAACAACTTTGTGGTGAGTATAGAAAATTAAAAACACTTATGTTCTTATCAATAGAAATTAGGTTATTTTCTGTTGAAATAGGTCATGTTTCTGTGTTATGACACCAAATATCCGCTGCTAACTAACTACCCGACTCTTTCTCAGTTGTATCGAACAAAATGTTCACAAATGTAAAGTTTTCTTAGCTTGCCATCATAATACTCCCTTGTAAAGTTATAAACCACTTCGTTAGTGTGGCTGTGACAGTGAATTTTGTTCTTAGATAAAGACAACTTTATTAATCTTTTCCTACTACTTCCAGTTTAGTTTTGTTCCAAGAGCTGAAAGGGTTAACTACTGTGTTACTATCCGTAGTGAGAAGGGACTTGATAACAAAATGGATGTTTTCGAAAAGTTTGACGTAAAACGAGATAACACGAGCTTATGATTGATAAGGGAGGGAAACCCAACACAGAGCGGTTCACGACAATGTTTGTGGAGGCACTCCCCCAGTTACAAAGTCTAAGCTTGTATGTACACTTGGATGACAGCGAAAAGTAGAGACAAGACCGAAACCAGCTTGTCAAGCCAGGAAACCATGAAAATACACGCATGTGTAGAATTTTAAATGATTATTGAAACACGTTCTATGAACAAAATAAGCTACGCTACTTACGTTTTCAAACTTACTTAAATCTAACAACCATCTACTACTACACAATGTTCGGAATTGTTAGTTATGTAAAAATGTGCGATTTTGTAATCATCTGACATCATTACAAAGCTATTTATTTATTACCTTCAAATCTAAAATACTTGATTTGTTATACCACTCAGGCTGCTGCTTTCTTCACAGACGCGTCCTGGGCGAGAACTGTTACGTTCACAAACGCGTTCTAGCAGCCTGGTGCATTCATAGACGCGGCTCTCCTGCCGGAAAACGAAGGAATGTCCCTATAAAAAAACAAAAACGGAGTTTTATTACTACACTCAGAGACAGATAGATATTTTCAACTTCTTGTATAGATCAACACCAATTGTGTTACCAAATCCAAAATTCTAATCTATCTAAATATGAATTTCAGAAAACTATTTTATTACATGTAATTACGTCATAAAATATGGACCTCTTGGTGAAACCATTTTTCCAGATATAGTTGACAGAAGGGTAGGGTTATATCTGTCTTAGTGTATGTTTATGTAGGACTGGTGGACAGATAAAACTTCAATTATAAGATGTTCTACCATTACTTTAACCTAAAACAGTATATGTAATATGCTCCCATGAACAGCTGCTTGGACATACGTGACCCAGTAACACTGTCCACTGGGGCATACGTGATCCAACAAAACTGCTTACTGGAACAGATGTAACCCAACAACACTGCTTACTGGAACACATGCAACCCAACAACACTACTTACTGGAACACATGTAACCCAACAACACTGCTTACTGGAACACATGTAACCCAACAACACTGCCTGCTGGGGCATACGTGATCCAACAACACTGCTTACTGGAACACATGTAACCCAACAACACTACTTGCTGGGACACATGTAACCCAACAACACTACTTGCTGGGACACATGTAACCCAACAACACTACCTGCTGGGACACATGTAACGCAACACCACTGCCTGCTGGGGCAAAAGTTACCCAACAACAGTGCTAGCTGAGAGACAATAATACTTGCTGGGACACATGTAAAAATCAAACATAGAACAAATACAAATTGTGTTCATGAAACACCTAAACCCTCACTAATGTTATACTGTGAGTTTAAGTCCTCAAATTCGATTGATCTTGACCTTTGGCCCAAACCCTTCAAAAGATAATCAAGCCTAGAACTTTGTATAAATCTTAGCAATATTCATTCAACCTGTGTTGAAATAATATGTCCTCAAGGTTGGGGAGATTTGCTGTGTACCAGTGATCTTTGATCCAGACTTCAAATGCTAGTCAGATTTGGAACCTTGTATGTAGTACCTTATGTATAAGTTTGGTCAAAATCTGTTCATTCACAAGATAGGATTGGTCGGACGAAGAGGCAGGGACAAACCAATATATGCCCCGTTCTGTTTCGCGAAACAGTGGGAACATAAAAACAGTCAGAAATAATTGTTGCCTATACATCTGAATACTCTGGGCGACTCCATGCAGGAACTCAACTTTCTCCCTTTGACCCGGTCACGGATTCCGGCCTCAAAACGAACTTGAAGATATTACAATCATGGTATCTGTACTAGAAAACATGACACTCAATTCGATGGATAACGAAGTTCGCAGTTTTCCTGTCAGTTTCTTTCCAAGCACAAGCTGTTGGAAGTTGTGTTGCTTTCACAGAAGTGTTGAGAAAAAAAAAAAAAAGAGCGTATCACACGCATTACACAAGCTTATTAAGTCCATAACGCGGGCCACAAAATCTCTCCAATTCTCTCTCTAACTACCACCACCCAGCTGTCCGGACAAAGCTTATATATATGGAAATGACTGATGATATATGCAAATTAGGGTATAATTGCGTGTTCTAACAAACTTAATCTCAACCAAGAGGAGATCAGTTACGTGCAACGAAGAAACGGAAGCAGGCGGATTTTGATCACGTGTTGAATTTCATACAATCTAAAACACAGTTTGGAAAATGACCATCAGCGCGCGTGCAAGTTAACGATCAAGATCCACGCATATGATCGGTAAGTCTCTGTTTAAAATTGCACATCTAATGTGTTTTCATCCAAATATATGCTTCTCATTGCATCTCATTATAGCTGCACAGCATGTTTTTTCTTAGTTTTATGTTACAGGAGTCGTGGAAACGGATACAAAAAAAGCAAAAATATTTTTTCACTCGTATTTAGATCTAAAATTATCTCATTTTTACGTAAGTGGAAGAACACAATTTACATAAAGATATACTACACCTAACTTCAAAACAAACTAAAATTGACGATGTGTTATTTTCACGCGCAAATGCGTTACTATACGAGTAGTTTAATCACTGGGTGACATGAGGTTTGAGAGACAAAACCAGTACCGTCAAATTTTGTGTTCCTTTTTTGTGGTTGTTTGAGATTATATAGGAATGCAGACCTTGCGTATTTTCTGACTTTTTGACTATTATGTAATATGGTATTGGTTGATACAACCATGGTTTACTCTCCTAAATTAGTTCTTCGAAGAAGATCTGGTGAGGACTGGGTGTTTTTCAATACATTGCCAGCATCTGTTCAATCTGACGAGGACTGGGTGTTTTTCAATACAATGCCAGCATCTGTTCAATCTGACGAGGACTGGGTGTTTTGTCAATACATTACCAGCATCTGTTCAATCTGACGAGGACTGGGTGTTTTTCAATACATTGCCAGCATCTGTTCAATCTGACGAGGACTGGGTGTTTTTCAATACATGCCAGCATCTGTTCAATCTGACGAGGACAAGGTGTTTTTCAATATATTGCCAGCATCTGTTCAATCTGACGAGGACTGAGTGCTTTTCAATACAGTGCCAGCATCTGTTCAATCTGACGAGGACAAGGTGTTTTTCAATACATTGCCAGCATCTGTTCAATCTGACGAGGACTGGGTGCTTTTCAATACATTGCCAGCATCTGTTCAGTCTGACGAGGACTGCGCGTTTTTCAGTACACTGCCAGCATCTGTTCAATCTGACGAGGACTGGGTGTTTTTCAATAATTGTACCCGATTATGTGAAATGATGAGAGGAAGATTTCCAATAGCATTTCGATAATATAAGGATTGGATGGTTTTCAACATAGTACCAAAATATGGTCAATGTTAAATATCTGGTCAATATAATACCAAAATCTGTTCGATTTGTTGAAGATTGAATGGTTTTCAAAACCACTAGAGTCTAGCCAATCTTATAAGGATTGGATATTACACCAAAGTCCAGCCAACCTGATGAGGATTGGATAATTTTAGTACAGTGACAGAATCTGTACAATCAGGTGGTTTCAATATAGCAACAGAACCTATTCAGAAATAGATTGATCATGTACTTTTGTAATTCAATCTTTGATCTTTAAATTACCAATGGGCTTTTTAAACACACCTTTCTATTCATCAAATTGTCAGTGAACTAATTAATAACAAGCAAAAACTCGGAATGTTAATAAATACCAGTGCTTAGATAGATTAATGTTTATGTTAATAAATACCAGTGCTTAGATAGATTAATGTTTATGTTAATAAATACCAGTGCTTAGTTAGATTAATGTTTATGTTAATAAATACCAGTGCTTAGATAGATTAATGTTTATGTTAATAAATACCAGTGCTTAGATAGATTAATGTCTATGTTAATAAAAACAAGGGTTTAGATAGATTAATGTCTATGTTAATAAAAACAAGGGTTTAGATAGGGTAATACTAGTGTTAATAAAAAATAAGGGTTTACAGAGAGTAATATCTGATTAATATTAACAAGGGTTTACAGAGAGTTATATCTGTATTAATATTAACAAGGGTTTACAGAGAGTTATATCTGTATTAATATTAACAAGGGTTTACAGAGAGTAATATTCGTGCTATCAACAAGGGTTTAGACAGGGTGGTAAAAGAAAACATCCAGAGAACCAAAGGTGGATATTTAGTTTCTAAGATATCCAGAGAACCAAAGGTAGGTACTTAGTTTCTAAAATATCCAGAGAACCAAAGGTGGGTATTTATTTTCTAAATTATCCAGAGAACCAAAGGTGGATATTTAGTTTCTAAAATATCTAGAGAACCAAAGGTGGGTATTTAGTTTCTAAAATATCCAGAGA
>NW_013668510.1:144424-152761 GCF_000517525.1 Limulus polyphemus | reverse complement strand
TTGGGTATTTAGTTTCTAAAATATCCAGAGAATCAAAGTTGGGTATTTAGTTTCTAAAATATCCAGAGAATCAAAGTTGGGTATTTAGTTTCTCAAATATCCAGAGAATCAAAGTTGGGTATTTAGTTTCTAAAATATCCAGTGAATATAAAATAAAGGACAGAAAGAAGATTATGTTCAAAATCATTTTAATCGAAGATAACCTAATCATTAGGTTGTTGTTTTTAAAAAACAAACTTGATTGTCAAATCATATTCTTCTGACGTTTTTAATTGTCCTGTGGAAGTGTCAGGGGTTACCTGTAATCAGATTCTGTTAAGCCATATATAATATCACACCGTCGAAACTATGCAAATAGAGACTTATAAGATTACACATGAACGTCTAGAATTTTTCGAAGTAAGTCGCTGCACACATCTTTAACTTGACATTTCTTTCATCTCCCAAAACCTGTATGTGAATATATCAACTAATAAGGAAGTTTGTTTAAAATAACTCTATAACCATTCCGTATTCCGTTGTAGTTATTAAGTTGTATTTAAAGCTACCTTAACAAACAACTCAGATTTTATACACTGATTTGAGTCAATGGAAAAGGTGAACGAGCCAATTAAAATCGGTTTCGTGAAGGGGTTTAACAATAATGTGGGCAGTGTAGGCTTAAATGGGAGAATCGTGTAACTAAAGCACCTGAGAAACAAAAAACATTCCTTCCCAATGACCCTTACCATTTGAACTATGAAATGGCGAGTTACAATAAAATGTGCATTTTGCATTTCATGACTAAAGGAGCCCTCTGTTGGAGTAAAGAAGAACGAAATGCGGCATACTCCTTCTTACAGAGTTCATAACGAACTCCCAAAGCTAGTGGAGCACTCCCTCTTGGATGTGGCTCGTCTAAGTTTAATTAACGAACAAGGTTAGAGGGAGGCTTGGGGGCTCCTCTCTTGCGCCACATGAAGAAAGATTCAAGAAAAGCCTCCAATGAATGGGCGACAATGGAGAAAATTAGTCTTCTACACCTTCCTTCCCCTACTTTTCTTAATATTTCTTCACGAGCACGTGCACTAGGCTTCAAAACAAACACCCAACCTTCATAGAAGTATAAATAAATTAAGCCTAATCGACGGACAATTAGGGTTAGAATAAAGTGATAAATCAAGTTGAGAATCACTTCCATAAAGATTCAGTTGGTCGTATCGACAGCTCGTGCCGCAAGAGGTCCTCCCTCAACAAAAGTAGAACACGTGCCAACAAGTACGTTGAAAACAAAGAAAAGTTTAAGTAGACATAGGTCGATCATATTACACTGCTGCACCTTGCATCCCATGGTTGTACATATCGTTCAACACAACGCTCCAGTTTGCAGGTGTTTCTACGACATTCTCTCACCTGCACATTTCAAAGTCCTGTGTATATATTACACGTATTATATTTCAAACAACATAGAAGACCGTGTTGAAGAACGTTATTTATTAATGCCTGTGGAGGCATTCCCTTATTCTTACTGGGGATGCCATTTTCATGCCCATTCTTTCAAGTTGAGCAACACAAACACCGAAAGAAAAAAGCACTTTAAGAATATGTATTAAAACTACGTTGTAAAGATGTTGATCAGTGACGCTTGTTTTGATACCATCCATTATCGTGTAGGGTATAAAGTAACTACGTTACAGCACTTGACGTGAAGAACTCAACAGAGCTTAGGTGAAATGATTCATGTCTTATGTAAAATATACAGAAGACCACAGCAATAACTGGCATTTTTCTTTTCATTTCTAATATGGTTGCTAACTTGTCAAGAACTTTGGGTGGTGCTTCTTTCTGTTTCCTTATTCCTGGCATAAATACGAAATCTGCATTATTTATCCAAATTTAAATACATATATCTTCAACACCATTCCTTACAAGTAAAATACGTAGCAGGAGAGTAATAAAACGTTACTATAAACAAAAACATCAGTATTTGCGTTTGAATACGAAGGGTTATCGCTGAGGTTCGTCAAAACTTCTTGATAACTTTTCAATACAAAGAAAACGGATAACTTAGATAAAATAAACTTTATATATATATGTATATATAGCTAACTACGATGCATATACACCCGCACTCAGCTCTTCACAGGAAAACGTTTTTCTTTTGAAAGAGTCACGAGTTCTTGTGGTGGTGAAGCCGCAAGGGCGAAAGATGACTGATTTTTGTCTAACTTTATTGCCCAAAGCACACTACTAACGCTGTGGCGATTATTTGTACGAGCTGATGAACAGAACAATTAGTAGATTGCCAAGTACTCAATACACACAGACTATATTTTAGTGGAGCTGTGCCCACCAAATCAATATTGAAGGAGCAAATACTTCTTTGCCCCTTCCAACCACGCACTTATGCTTGTAAGTTACAAAGTCATGGACTTATAACTCAAGAAATTTAATTCATAATAAATGGTTAAAACGTTTAGAAAAATATGTTTAAAGATCCGATCTAATTCTAGGGTTAAACGTGTTAGTAACAAAGTTAAAAAGTAATCATATAAATTATTTAATGTTTTCATAACACTAGATCTCCAGTAAGATTGAACTAAAATGTATTTTCAGGGAAGAATCAAAGAGTTTTAAATATTTACAAATTAAGGATATATATATATAGGGATAAATTATAGGTTCGTTGTTCAGTGCCAAATAAGGAAGACAACCAATCACGCGGGAAATACGAAACACAATGTGAAGGTCAAGGTCACAACATTACTTGTTTGATTATCGCACGGCAGATGTGGGAAGGTCTACACCACTCCATGATTTTTTTTCTATATAATCGGATGTAATTATACACACGACTATAAATACAGCACGTGTGGAAAGCTGAGGGAATCATTCGTTTTGTTTGTACTATCTGTGCTGTACCCATCACGGTTATCGAACCCAGATTTTTAGCGTCATAAGCCTTTAGACTTACCGTTGAGCCACGGGAGGTCGGCGTGAATCGCTAACCCTTTCAAAAGATATATAATTGTAAGTTTTTGTTTTTTTCTTGGAAACTTCCCATCCACGAGAAGACCAAAACTGTAAAATTTAACTGAATCATTTAACAACAACAAAAATCCCCCTCACTCAGGTATACACCTGACCATCATGGTTTAATACTCTTGGGATTTGAAAAAGTAAATATTAAGATTATAACATTAAAAGCACGTTGAGTTCTAACAACAAGTGAGCTTACATAGAAATATATTTTTTATGAATTTAAATTTAGCATTATCATTCACTTAGATGGTAATTCTTTTTGGGAATTCAAATCGTAATCTCTGGTAATAATAACTTGTATGAAATAATCAGGCATTTAAACCACGAAGATTGATGTTCGTACACTGAAGTCGTCAATGTTTACAATAGCTTGACGTACGTACGTTCAATTTGTCAACGTTCACAATATCTTGATGTACGTACAATTCTGGTTGTCAGCGTTCACAATATCTTGGTGTACGTACATTCTGGTTGTCAACGTTCACAATATCTTGGTGTATGTACATTCTGGTTGTCAACGTCGTATATTCAGACTGTCAACGTTCACAATATCTTGATGTACGTACATTCTGGTTGTCAACGTTCACAATATCTTGATGTACGTACATTCTGGTTGTCAACGTTCACAGTATCTTGATGTACGTACATTCTGGTGTCAACGTTCACAATATCTTGGTGTACGTACATTCTGGTTGTCAACGTTCACAATATCTTGATGTACGTACATTCTGGTTGTCAACGTTCACAATATCTTGGTGTACGTACATTCAGGTTGTTAACGTTCACAATATCTTGGTGTACGTAAATTCTGGTTGTTAACGTTCACAATATCTTGGTGTACGTACATTCAGGTTGTTAACGTTCACAATATCTTGATGTAACAGTTGGGTTATCCTAAAAATTGGGTTTCGATACCTGTGATTGGCAAGTCATAGATTCCCCATTGTGTAGCTTTGTGTTTAAGAACAATACCGAATACACAAGCTAATCTGTTAGTAGCGATACTCAATCTTTGAAGGCGTGTAAAATGTGATTTTTTGATATCAAGACAAAACATATAAAAAGTTTCACTGTCGTATAACTATTAATTCAATACTAGGAAGTGTCTATCGTACAACTTGTTACTTGTATATTAACCCAACACATAAAGTTCCAATTATATAACATGTTACCAGAATATGAATCCAATATATGTGTAACATATTTGTACAAAGAACAATCCTTATTTTTAAACAAAAGTAAAAGCTAGGGTGACGATTAATCCCACAATTCGTTGGTAAAAAGAGCTAATGGTGAGTGGTGTTGACTAGCTGCCATCCCTCTAGTCTATCAATGATAAATTAAGAATAGCTGGCGCAGATAGAGAATATCAAACCAAGTAGAAATCAGGGCTATATTTTGTGACATGTAAAATCAGAAACAAACACTAACATGCAACACATTCGGCATTTATTTTAAGTCTACTTAAAACAACCAGGAAAATCTATATGTGTTTTATATTTTCATAGTTCAAGCGCTTCCTATAATTTTTGGTCATAATAAAATAATTAAAATATTCGGTTAACTGAAAATATTGTGTAAAAAATGGAAAACTAAAAAAGCCGGCAATTATTTGAGTTGTTCCATCATTTTCAAAGTTTAATCTTAGCGGTTATTTAACAAGGTTATACTCTTTCTAGTTATAAAATATCCATGAAAATGGGTGAATGATCATGTAAATGTCGGGGGGGGGGGGGTCCTTTCCAAATATTCCGTTTCGTCCAAGCTAGCTTAAATTCAGGCGAAGTTCCAGTAGTACTTGATTATATCACAATATATTTATTGGTTTAATGAATAGTATCTAATATCGTATATTTCACGCGTAAAAAATCAGGGGAATGTGACAAAGAACTAAACAGATCGAATGATGAACGTGGCGTCCAGACACCAGACGGGAGCTAGATGGCGCCATAAGCAAGCTCGAAAGAATAGTGACGCGACATTAGGTGAATGACGTGTCAAAAGGTCAATCTTTACATTATGAAGAATTAGAAATTTTCTTAGACAGACTGACCACATCTTGGACGGGCTTTCTCATTATCTTTCTCAGTAGTTTGTGAAAGAATGCTTCAATACCTTCATATCCACCACAGTAGCAAAGTCATTTACATGTTTTGGCTTGACAGTAGGTGTTAATCAACGTATCTCCGTGATGATCCCCCCACAGCCGATCTATACATACACGCGAACTGTGCGGACTGTTGTTTTGTTTCGGTGTGAACTGTAGGCGATAGATCTAAATACCTATTTCTCTAGTCCGTCAACTACGGGGTAAGGACCACATAAAAAATCGCCCCCAAACGCTCGAGATCAGCACTCATCCTATAAGCCTTGGCACACGGACATGATGCTATGCAGTTGTAACATGTAGAAAACAACCATCCTTATTCGCCCCAAGCAGAGACAGCAGAAAGATATAGCTGAAATACTTTTGAGTTGTCTGCTGTTTAGAGGCTTTCCAGACATAACGTAATAAACACGCTCATTTAGTTTAACATACGCGATTAACAAGAATAACGCTAGAGTGCTTGTTAGTAATAAAAAATATCAAAACATAAATCTACATTTCCTGATGATACCAGATTCGTTACCGCCTGTCTGGAGATGATGATGTTTCTGAAATGTTATCACACGAATCATCAATCTCATCTAAATTATCCAGATTTATTAAACTACCAGTTACTTATTTATATCAGGCCAAAGTCGACATCTCAAGATGACCAAACACAGAATAAACTGTTGAAACTCTTGAGGACTAGTTGTAGGGGAGACTTGACAAATCAGAAGTTTTCTGGAACTTAAGGGCCGATTGAGATACTGAAAGAAACAGCAGACGAAGAGAAAATGATATTTCAACCTTCATTGGTTTATAAACTAAAATCGTCAGATAAAGTTTCCTCCTGGCTACTTCTTAATTCTGACCAGTTTATAAACCAGCAACCCCTTAGTATTATCCAATCGGAAACAAGCAAATCCTTGATGTTGACCGATTAGATACCAAAATTATTTAGTGTTTACCAATTATACACCAACTGCTTAGTGTCGACCAATTAAACACCATCAAAACCTTAACGTTGACCAATTAGACATCAATAACACCTTAGTGCTAACCAACTAGACACCAGCAACCCCTTAGTATTATCCAATCGGAAACAAGCAAATCCTTAATGTTGACCGATTGGTATTAGTATTGAGCAATTATACACCAATTGCTTAGCGTGGACGAGTTATACATCAGTAACTCCTTAGTATTAACCAATTAGAAACAAGCAACTCTTTAGTACTAACCGATTAGAAAGCAATTCCTTAGTATTACCCCACTGGAAATAAGTAAATCCCTAATGTTGACCGGTTAGATACCAAAAACTATTTGGTGATTACCAATTAGACATCAGTAACAATTTACTACTAACCAATTAGAATCCAACAACTCTGTAGTAATGACTAACTAGAAATATAAACATTATAGTACATTACAACCATGTTGATACTAGAGCTAATTAACCATAAGTATCAACACATGGTTGTAATGTACTATAACGTTCATTACCAGCTAATGTACTAGTAATGTACTATAATGTTTATTACCAGCTAATGTATCATGGTTAATTAGCTAGCCATGTTGATACTAGAGCTAATTAACCATGATACATTAGCTGGTAATAAACATTACAGTTCATTACAACCATGTTGATACTAGAGCTAAATAACCATGATACATTAGCTGGTAATAAACATTATAGTACATTACAACCATGTTGATACTGGAGCTAAATAATCATGATACATTAGCTGGTAATAAACATGATAATAAATGAAAACCATCCCTGTATCGCTACGATTACGAAACTGGACTGACAGATGAAATCATTTGATATTCAACATGCAAAAAGTGGTATTATTTTTATTACGGACTAATCCTGTTTGTTAACCTGGTATTATCTTTCTTAGGGCATAATCCCGTTTGTTAATCGCATCTCTCACGCTTGATAACAATAATAAACTTGTACATGTATATTTAATGAAATATTTATTTGTTGAATTTTTTAATGTTCATATCTCGATTTAACAGCGACATCTACAGGACATTTAATTTGGTGGAAAAATAGTTTAAAGAGATTAAAGCAAATAAAATTTAGCATGTGACCAGTGGTTTCAGTTAAGATATAAAAGTTTTGTTTTGTTTATAACAAAGCTAATAAGGCTATGTGCCGCCGTCCACAATTTTGGTCTGCCGAGCAAAACGAAGGGATCCGGCCGGCAGCACCAACTGCTAACTCTTGGCCAACTCTTTACCAATGAATAGTGAGATTGATTGTCACAATACAAAGCTCGACGACTAAAAGAGAGAGCGTTCTCGGTATCGGGTTTAGCTCCCGCAGATTGCGACTTAAGTGTCCTAACCGCCAGGCCTTGGCGAACCCAAGATATAAAAATGATGTTTCTATGGAAGTTAGCAAGATTAATGACCGATTATAATTCATGGTTTGATTAATAAAATTAAGAGGTCCTGTTATAACAGACAAGAAAGCAAATGTCCATATTTACATTACATAACACGACTGTGCAAGATAACAAAATCTAAGTTAATTACGTTTCAAAAGGGATGTAAGCAATAAAAATCACGAATGTTTCTATATACACATCGTGGTCACAAGTAAATAGACACCATCTTTTCAGAAAAATATGAAAATTTTCAGTCATATTCACATGAATTGATATATTTATAATTTAATTAATATCTAGTAGATCTTCCTTTCGCTTCGTGGAGTTCGTTGATCCTTTGGGGCATCGTGAGAATCATCTCGTCAATTTTAGATTGTGGGATTTTCGCCCACTCTTGCTTCAAAACGTGGAGTAGATCGCTCTTCGAAGTTGGTTTTTTGGTTGTTTCTTGACTTGCCGGTCGAGTATGGCCCAGAGGTTTTCGACGGGGTTCATGTCAGGAGACTGGCTCGGCCAGGGCAACTTCTAAACACCATTTTTTTACTGCCACTTTTGTGTGTTTCTAGCAGTGTGACACGGTGCTCCATCTTCCTGGAACAACGTTTTGTTCTTGTCCACGAAACCCGAGGAATAAAGTGGCAAGAGTCCTTCCTCCAATATTTCGACGTATTTATGTTGCCAACGCACTCCACTAAGCTCGATTCTCCCACCAACCCAAAAAGCTCCCCAAACCTTCACGCTGAAACCACCGCGCTTCACAGTTGGCTGCAATCTGTTGAGCTAAAACTCTTGGTGAGGCATTCTCCAGAACCATATCATTCCACTGTCCGA
>NW_013668510.1:142184-143545 GCF_000517525.1 Limulus polyphemus | reverse complement strand
AGTTAAATGACGAAAACGTAGGTGTCTATTTACTTGTGACCACTCAGTGTATATAGGAAAGCCGAGTATCTTTTAAAATTTAACTTCTATATCAAAGATGATTTAAATAAAGTAAAATTTGAAAAGTTAGGTCAAGAAGTCAAACTATTATATACCTAAATAAAATTAGCAGCTTACAAAGCCTAAATGAGTTTAAAAAAATACTAAGCCTAACTAAATTAACAGTTTACTGAGCCAAATTAAAATTGAAAATTTACTCAGCCTAAATAAATGAACAGCTTACTAAGCCTGAATAAAATCAACAAGTCAATGTGTAATTCAAGTGTCCTAATTTAACATCTGAAATGAACAACCTTTCTAAGACTACTACATTCCGCTATTATTTACAAACTTCTGTATTGCATAGTTTGGTTATACAGTCGTTTACCGATGATGTAATGTTTTATAACAAATTATTTCCGTACTTTAGTGCAAATTAAACTTTTCTCAGAGCGAACCTCAGGAATGCCCTATATCGACGGTTACTTTTTCCCAGAAATGATTTTAAAAGGTGACTGTAAGTTACTCAGCGAGCAGGTCAATAACCAAGGTCTAGATTAGTTTTTCCTAGAACAAACTACAGAAGGCAACTTAAGTTACTCAGTCAGCAAGGTCATTAACCATTATCACAGTTGCTTTTTCTCAAAATTCACCACAGAAGGCGACAGTAAGGTGCTCATGCAGTCAACAGGTCAATAATCTAGGTAACAACATGCTTTTCTTCAAAACTGACCACAGAAAACGACAGCAAGGTACTGTACTCAATCAGTAGGACAGTACATACTTCAGCCATGCCTGTTTTGTAAAGTATTGTCCTGTCAACAACACAATTAGAAGTAATCAGAGGTCAAAAACTGTCACTTGTTTCGTCCTTGTATCAAGTTCAGCAGAAGTTTGACCTTGTCGGATGAAAAATAAGAATTCGGACAACATAAAAACTTGTGCTACAACACCTTGAACGAAATGGAAACATGAAACCTTATAAAGCTTACACTATAGAAGTAGTGAGTCGTCTTCCACAACAATATTTTACTGCTCTGTGGTCTGTAAGGACGTTGCTGGTCACTGGTAGGTGTCATTACGTTTAAAAAGATGTCATTATGAGATAACAAAAGGTTGAACGATGACTGATACAAATATAAACACGCGTTTTAAAAATTAGTCCCAAAACAAAAAGCTTATGAAACCTTTATATCACAGGACAGCGTTATTCTTTTCATTTGTAAACACGTGTCTTTTGGAAAATGAATATCATAAAAAAGATAAATTAGTGAAAAACGTTATGTATTAGATTGTCAAGAAATTAATGTCGCTATTTTAAG